>NC_092067.1:1500000-1750000 GCF_039877785.1 Chaetodon trifascialis | reverse complement strand
GCTACTTTAAAGGACTGTGGTACGTAGCCTGTTGATAAAGACAGATTGATCATGTCTAATACTGAAGAGTCAATTAGAGGTAATACTTATTTAAGTCTTCTTTAGTCACGTGTGGCTTGTGTACAATCTTACTATTACTTGCATTTTTCAAGTGATTTTCCAAATTGGTTGTTGACTTGCAATTTGCCAGTTGCTTTTGGCAAATCTGGCACTCCACCTCTTTTGAGGGTTGTCTGGGCATATTTTAAAGTACAGCCACACATCTGACTTCTTGGACATGTTTGCTCTTGTCTGTAGCCAAGGGGAGGAGTTAGTGAGTGAAAACCATAGTGGGATATGTATGTTGCGTTGAACCCCCCCCCCCCCCCCCCCCCCCCCAAAGAAAAGGTCAAAGCTTCGTTTTTTAAAATGTATTTATATATTTATTTATTTATTTATTTTTTCAAAATTGAATCCCGTGCCATCAATCGAAGCTTCAAATTTTTTGGGTCAGCCCTACATTTAACTGTAGGTGATTGTCTGTGCACCACTGTTTGAGATGGGAGACGGAGTCATGGTAGCTTGCGACCAAGTTATTATCATTGACTTTTGCAAGTAGTGCAGTGTTGTCTGAGTATTTGAAGTATGTGATGATGGGTGAGGGACTGACACAGTCATTGGTGTAGAGGGTAAACAGCAGGGGGCTCAGGACACAACCTTGTGGGGCTCCAGTGATGGTAATGGAGGATGTGAATGTTGCACTGCCTGCTTTGACGGATTGATTGTGTTCTGTCACTGAGGAAGCTGTGTACCCAGTGGATGAGAAGTGATGGAACATTCAGATGATGGAGTTTCCTGATCATCTGGTGGCACTGGATGGTATTGAAAGCTGAGCTGAAGTCAATGAGGAGGAGTCTGGTAAAGTTACAGGGTGATTTGAGGTGTTGTAGGAGTGGATGGGGGAGACAGGCTGCTGCATCCTCAGTCCCCCTTTTGGCCTTGTAGGCAAACTGGTTTGGGTCCAAGTGTGGTTTGACGGTTGGAAGGATGATGTTGAGAACCAGCTTCTCCAGGCGTTTCATGATTATTGAGGTGAGTGCAACTGGGACATAGTGGTTTGTTTCTGATGCGCGGGGTTTCTTGGGTAGTGATGATTGTGGATGTTTTCCATAGAGTGGGCACTGAGGCAGTCCTGTAGGACTACCAGAAGAGAGAGTGCATAATAGGAGAGAGCTCAATGGCACACTCCCTCAGCACCCATGCCTGGTTACTGTCCGGTGCTGGAGCCTTGCCCGGTTTACAGTGGCCCAGCTGCCGGCATACATCCTCCACAGTGAAGGGATGGGGATGGTATCCAGTAATGCCTTGCATTCTTCTCACCAGTCCGTGATGTCAAACTGGGTGTAAAAAGTGTTCAGGTTTTCAGCAAAAGAGGTGGGATCAGTTATTGCACCTAACGGGTTGTGGATCATGGCCAGTGAGTGTTTTAACTTTCTGAAAAATTTGTCTTGTGTTCATGGTGCTGAATTCCAGTTCCAGTTTTTCCTTTATACCTGAGTTTGGCTTTGAAGATTTTGTTTTGGATTTGGCGTGTTATGATTTTGAGTGAAACCCGGGGCCCGTTGCACAAAACTAGGATTAAGACATCCAGGATAAGTGACAGAGCTGAGCTCAACCAATCCGAAACATGAGCGTCCAGGCTTAATCGGTTGCACAAAGACCAAGCCAGGATGAGCAGACATGGATTCAACAAGCCAGGTGAAACCTATCCTGGATAAGTATGTGCATGTGGCTTCCTCAAATAGACCCTGCCATCGATCACAGATTCACCGATTAACCATGGCAACTAGAGCGACGTACTTTCCCCCGTCGGAGGCAGAAGTCCTCATGGAGGCTTACGAGGAGGTGAAGGACCAAATTAAAATGAAAGGCAACACCGCCACAGTTATAAAACAACGAGAGAAAGCATGGCAAAGTATTGTAGACTGCCTGAATGCATAAGTAGCACACAAATACCCACTCACTGCTGCGCTGAAACATCACAATTACAATCCAAATAGTTGATTAACATCTCTGAAAACGTAGTTGTACTCTGATTATGAATCAGTTGAAATTGTAAGTGAAATTGTGTAAATGTAACTCCATCAGACTGTATAACTCCTTGTTATACCATGGTCTGGGTGAATACTCGATTCTGATTGGCTGCAGGGTGTCTGTTAAAAAGTGTTGTAGGACACCTATAAAAAAGTTTCGGTTAAATAGCCTGATTGTTCTAAATTATTGCACTGGCTCAAACACTAATTGGGAATCGTGGCAACAAAAACTGTCTTGCTTACCTTACTTACTTACTTGCTTGAGTGAATGGTGGATAATATTTATAAAAACGATTTAGGATAGACTTACTTGCTTGATACACATTTAATGATCAGAGTCAATGGTGGATAATATTTCTATTAGGAAACTATCTGTGGACTTTGATTCTTTGAAACAAAATTTCGCATCATCCTCTGGACACACACAAGCGGTAGGAGGTGCACTTGCCCTCTGAAATGATACTTTGTATCACATAACATAACATTAAGCAATCATCTCACTTTCCTCCACTGATTAGGCCTAATATAACAGGTGCGGCCGACCACAGGTTCTGTGGCTAGAGCCGGTTACTTTGGCAACGCGTCACAACGAGAGATATTAAATAGTCCACTCAGCTGCTTGTGGAAAAACTTACGATTTTGTTTTTTGTAAAAAACAACATTAACGTATTAATAATTAATTTAATATTTATTTCTTTCGTAAGTGACCATGGTATAAGCGGAGCTTCGCGTTGGACGGTTCATGCCTCCACGTCGTCCATTCATTTCTGATAATGGACACCTTGTCGGGCATTATCCCTTATAATTTCCCTTTGGGATAAATAAAGTTGATCTTATCTCATCAACTTAGATTGATTTGGCCTCTTATGTTTGTGCTATACACATGCATTTATTTCAGTGTGCGTACATGTGGGGTGTAATATATACAGACTGTTGGATGTGTATTCACTCTTGTGCTGTATAATATTCTTTGATTCTGTGCTTTCTATCTTGTAGAGTCACTGTGTGACTTCAGTTTGCAAAGGAACTGATACTTTGATTTATCCTTATTCAATTCAATTCAATTTTATTTGTATAGCGCCAAATCACAACAGAAGTTGTCTCAGGACACTTTCCATATAGAGCTGGTACAGACCAAGCTCTTTTATCTACAAAGAAACCAACAATTCCCCCATGAGCAAGCACTTGGCGACAGTGGCGAGGAAAAACTTCCTTTTAACAGGCAGAAACCTCGAGCAGAACCAGACTCTGGGTGGGCGGCCATCTGCCTTGACCGGTTGGGTGAGAGAGGAAGAGCAAGAGAGGGAGAGTGAGACAGACAGACAGACAGACAGACAGACAGACAGAAATGCAGTCAGAGAGAGAGAGAGAGAGAGAGAGACAGAGACAGAGACAGAGACAGAGAGACAGACATGCAGTCACAGTAACAGTGACAGTGGATGTAATAACAGCAGTAGCAGTTGCAATGGATGTCAGGCAGGGCCAAGGCAGGAGATGCAGCTGAAATCCACAATCCAGATTCAGCCACTGTCCATGGGAACCTGCAAGACGACAAAGCACAGAGACTCCGGGGAAGGAGCTAAGTTAGTAACACGCCGTGGTAGGACATGAAAGCGTGCAGATGGAGAGGGACAGAAGGACAGAGGAGCTCGGTGTATCTTTGGATGTCCCCCGACAGTCTAATCCTATAGCAGCATAACTAGGGGCTGGTCCAAGACAAGCCTGAGCCAGCCCTAACTATAAGCTTTATCAAAAAGGAAAGTTTTAAGCCTACTCTTAAATGTAGAGACAGTGTCTGCCTCCCGGACAAAGACTGGAAGATGGTTCCACAGGAGAGGAGCTTGATAGCTAAATGCTCTGACTCCTGTTCAGCTTTTTGAGACTTTAGGAACCATAAGTAGACCTGCATTCTGGGAACGCAGTGTTCGAGTAGGGCAATAAGGTACTATGAGCTCTTTAAGATAAGAAGGTGCCTGGCCATTTATGGCTTTGTAAGTAAGGAGGAGAATTTTAAACTCTATTCTAAACTTTACAGGGAGCCAGTGCAAAGTGGCGAGTATTGGAGAAATATGATCTTGCTTCCTGGTTTTTGTCAGAACACGTGCTGCAGCGTTCTGGAGCAACTGGAGAATATTCAGCAACGAATTTGGGCAGCCTGATAGTAAAGAATTGCAATAATCCAGCCTGGAAGTTACGAATGCATGGACTAGTTTTTCTGCATCATTTTGAGACAAAATATGCCTGATTTTTGCGATATTACGTAGGTGAAAAAAGGCAGTCCTTGAAATTTGTTTTACATGGGAGTGAAAGGACATGTCTTGGTTAAAGATGACTCCCAGATTCTTTACAGTGCTGCTGGAGGCCAGCGCAATGCCATCCATAGCTGCTATGTCATCAGAAAGTGACTTTCTAAGATGTTTAGGGCCTACTACTATAACTTCAGTTTTGTCCGAGTTTAGCATCAGAAAATTGCAGGTCATCCAGGTCTTTATGTCATGAAGACATGCTTGTAGTCTAGTTAACTGACTGGTTTCTTCCGGTTTCATTGATAAATATAGCTGGGTATCATCTGCATAGCAATGAAAATTTATTGAGTGCTTCCTGATAATCTTACCTAAAGGAAGCATATATAAGGTGAATAGAATTGGTCCAAGCACAGAACCCTGCGGAACTCCATAGCTGACTATAGTGAGCACAGAGGAGTCGTCATTAACGCGTACAAACTGAGAGCGATCTGACAAGTAGGATTTAAACCAGCTTAGCGCAGTTCCCTGAATGCCAATGAAATGTTCCAGTGTCTGCAATAGGATGCCATGGTCAATGGTGTCAAATGCAGCACTAAGATCCAGTAAGACTAGTACAGAGACAAATCCTTTATCAGATGCAATTAGAAGGTCATTTGTAACTTTAACCAGTGCTGTCTCTGTGCTATGATGCAATCTAAATCCTGACTAGAAATCCTCAAACAAACTATTATTGTATAGAAAGTCGCACAGCTGATTGGCAACTGCTTTCTCAAGAGTTTTTGAGAGAAAGGGAAGGTTGGATATCGGTCTATAGTTGGCTAAAACCCCTGGATCAAGAGTAGGCTTTTTCAGTAGCGGTTTTATCACAGCTACTTTAAAGGACTGTGGTACGTAGCCTGTTGATAAAGAGAGATTGATCATGTCTAAAACTGTAGAGTCAATTAGAGGTAATACTTCTTTAAACAGCTTAGTCGGGATAGGATCTAAAATACAGGTAGATGATTTTGATGATGAAATTATTGAAATTAGTTGGTGAAGGTCAACAGGAGTAAAACAGTCTAAGACTGCGACAGACTGAGTAACAATTTCTATGATTTCTGCGTTTGAAGACAAAACAGTACCTGTTAACGGCAGGAGTCGATGAATTCTGTCTCTAATAGTTAGAATTTTATCATTAAAGAAGCTCATGAAGTCATTACTGTTCAGAGCTAAAGGAATACATGGTTCAATAGAATTATGGCTCTCTGTCAGCCTGGCTACAGTGCTGAAGAGAAACCTGGGATTGTTCTTATTTTCCTCTATTAGTGCAGAGTAATAGGCTGCCCTGGCACTGCGGAGGGCTTTCCTGTATATTTTAAGACTGTCTTGCCAGGCGGACCGAAATTCTTCCAGATTGGTAGAACGCCATTTCCTTTCTATTTTCCGTGAAGTTTGCTTTAATTTGCGGGTTTGAGGAGTATACCATGGAGCTAACCTCCTCTGTTTAATTTTCTTCTTTTTTAGGGGAGCAACAGAGTCAAGTGTCATACGCAACGATCCTGCAGCACTATCAACCAGGAAGTCAATCTGGGAGGGACTAACGTTAGCATAAGACTCCTCTGTTGTATTGAGACATGGCATTGAATTAAATACTGATGGGATCATATCCTTAAATTTAGCTACAGCACTCTCAGACAGGAGTCTGGTATAAGAATTTTTGCCTACTGGCTGGTAGTCTGGTAATATGAATTCGAAAGTTATTAAATGATGGTCTGATAAAAGAGGATTCTGTGAGGAGACTATTAAGTCTTCGATTTCAATGCCATATGTCAGAACAAGGTCAAGGGTGTGGTTAAAACAGTGAGTCGGTTCATGTACATTCTGGCGGAAGCCAACTGAGTCTAATACTGAGATAAATGCAGTGCTAAGGCTGTCATTATCAACGTCGACATGTACATTAAAGTCACCTACAATAATTACTTTATCTGCTTCAAGAACTAAACTTGATAGAAACTCCGAGAACTCAGCTATAAATTCGGAGTAAGGACCAGGAGAGCGGTATACTACAACAAATAAAAGTGGCTGCACTGTTTTCCATTTCTCATGAGAAAGAGTGAGAACAAGGCTTTCAAATGAGTTATAGTCGAGTTTAGGTTTAGGGTTGATCAAAAGGCTTGAGTCAAAAATGGCTGCAACTCCACCTCCTCTGCCGCTGCCTCGAGGAATGTGGGTATTAATATGGCTCGGAGGAGTAGCTTCATTTAGGCTCACATACTCTTCAGGACACAGCCAGGTTTCAGTCAGACAAAATAAATCAACATTATGGTCTGATATTAACTCATTTACTAGAACAGCTTTAGAGGACAGAGATCTGATGTTAAGGAGTCCACATTTAATTCTCCTATCTTGTTGTACTATTGCAGAGGTTGTTCTAATTTTAATTAGATTCTTATGTTTAACTCCTCTTCTCTGTACTTTTGGTTTACTTAGTTTACGTGGTCGGGGGGCAGACACAGTCTCTATGGAGTGTTGGGTGGGTAACTGCTCTAATGGAGGCGCAGAGAAGCGTGTAGGACTGCAGCTCTGCCTCCTGGTCTCAACTCTGAGTTGTCAGGGGTTAGGTTCATAAATAAAATCGGTCAGATTTCTAGAGATGAGAGCTGCTCCCTCCAAAGTGGGATGGATGCCACCTCTCCTAATCAGACCAGGTCTTCCCCAGAAAGTCTGCCAATTATCAATGAAGCCCACACCGTTTGCTGGACACCACCTCGACAGCCAGCGATTGAACGATGACATGCGGCTAAACATGTCATCACTGGTCAGATTTGGCAGGGGTCCAGAGAAAACTACGGAGTCCGACATCGTTTTAGCATATGTACACACCGATTCCACATTAATTTTAGTGACCTCCGATTGGCGTAACCGGGTGTCATTACCGCCGACGTGAATAACAATCTTACGGTATTTACGCTTATCCTTAGCCAGCAGTTTCAAATTTGATTCGACGTCGCCCGCTCTGGCCCCCGGCAGGCATTTGACTATGGTTGTTGGTGTCGCTAACTTCACATTTCTCAAAATGGAGCTGCCAATAATCAGAGTTGGTTTTTCAGCGGGTGTGTTGCCGAGTGGGGAGAACCTGTTAGAAACATGAAGCGGTTGGTGGAGACCCGTGGGCTTCAGCTTGGGACTATGCTTCCTTCGAACAGTCACCCAGCCTCCCTGGTTTCCCGGCTGCTTGGGAGCTGTCGAGGGACGGCTAGCCGGAGCTGCACTTGGTCGGTCCGCACCGACTACGGGGGCCTGGCTAACTATAGCTAATGGTTTTGTTTCCATGGTGCGGAGCCGAGCTTCCAAATCACTAAGCCTCGCCTCCAACTCACCAAATAAACTACATTTATTACACGTACCAGTATCACTAAAGGAGGCAGAGGAGTAGCTAAACATGTGACACACCAAGCAGGAGAGAGCTGGAGAGGGACAGAGAGAAGCCATCGCTAGCTGCTAGGCTAAGTTGGTATAGCTAGCAGAGCAGACAAGCGCGTAGACAAATAAAATTGACGGTCGCTAAATAAACAGACTTATGGGTGCTTGAGCAGAACTAATGTTACTCTAGAGCGTGGATAAAAGGCCGTTGTAACAAAACACAGAGCAAATTACACTCAGAGGAACAAGAGCGACAAACGCACACTACTGGTAAGGCAGCAACCAGAAACAGGAAGTGAGACGATACGCTTACCTCAGCACGTCAGCACGTGCTATCTCCACTTCAGGGCGACTTCCTTCAATAAAGGAACATCATGTTACTCTTTGATATTTATATTGGATGTGTATTTTATATATATTCTATGGGAAACTGTCTATCTGATGATTGCAAAATCATCTTAAATCATCATTTATCTACAATGATTGAAATTAATGAAATTAATTAAAATTGAAATTAATGATGCTTATGTTTTGTGTTAATGTTTAAAAAATGACCGTGGATCTAGTTGAATGTGATAACAATGTGTAGTGGTCAGTGGAATAAGTATTGGTTTCCGTTTGTGATGACTGCTGACTAAGATAAGGGATGAGATTAAATAGATCCTGGAACTTAGCCTGGTCTGGAGCGGGCTAGCTCTACAGAATAAATCTCCATGGTAACTTATCCCATAACATATCCCACTTTCCGCGATCCTGCTTTTGTGCAACCGGATCACGGATTTGTTGAGCCAGGATAACCAACATATCCCGCTTAATCCCTTATCCTAGTTTTGTGCAATGGGCCCCCAGTCCTGCCATTGAAAGGCTTTTTGTTTTTCTTTGAGGCTGTGCATGGTATATTGTGTAATCCATGCTTTTGAGTTTGAGTATTTCTTGAAAAATGTAACTGGGATAGTCGTGGAAATACAGAATTTTATATAGTCTGTGATGACGGTGACCCTCTCATTCAGACTGCCACCCGAGAGAATTTCCCAAATTTTCGAGTGAGCCCTGCAATTGCACAAGACTGTCCTCCATCCACTGGTAGACACTGTAGGTCTGGGGCTTGTGACGCTTCAGTTCCGTTCTCTTTGTTCAGGAGATGTACGCATCAGTAATATTTCCATAGCATAACTTTAGTGTTTTCCCCCTCCTTGTCAGGATGTCCAAATATTTTTGGAATGAAGGCAGGATGTTGTTGACTCTGTAACTGTTAAAATCCCCTGTGATAAGCACTAGAGCCTCAGGATATTTCCCCTGCATGTCACTAATTGTATAGTCCACCAGCTCAGCAGCAGCATTAACAGTAGCACTTGGTGGAATATACACACAGCCGATGACAACAGTGGGAAATTCCAGTGGAAGGTAGAAGGGACGGAGGGATAGTATCAACATCTTCGCATGTGGAGTGCAGATCTTGCTCTGGATCTTAATATTGGTACACTGTTGTTGACAAACATGCAGACCCCTCCACTCCGCTCCTTACTGGACTCCTTTGTGCGGTCTGCCCGGGCAATGGTGAAGTTGTTGAGGTCCACCTTGACATCTGGGAAGGTTCTTTCCAGCCAGGTTTCAGTCAGAGCGATGACACAGGCTTCCTTGTAGGTCCTCTCCACTCGGCACTTTGCATGGATTATATCCATTTTGTTCCAGAGAGACCGTACATTGGACATGATGATGGAGGGAAGAGGGGGTTTAAAGGGCCGCTTCCTCAGCCTAGTAGGAAGGCCTCCCTGCTTCCCTCTTTTCCTCCGTCAGATTTCTGGTGGCAGGATACGAGGTGGTTTAATCCTGCAGACGACCAGAGTTGGAGTAGAGCTTCCTGAGTGTAGGTGAGTCCATTTTTGCTGTGTGATTTTGGTAGTAGAGCCCAACTGTTTCTTGAGGTAATCCATAATATGATTAATATGAGCCAAACTCCTTAGTGCTGGTCGATCCACATAGTGACAACAAATGAAGTAGGTGATTGACAAGACCAACTTTTTACACTTACAGTTTTACACAAAAATAATACAGAAAACAAACCCCAACAGTCACTCAAGGCAAACAAATGTACGGGCAGTGTCTTTGCAGCAGAACATGCACCATAGCCCACATAGAAAGCCATTTGTTTTGGGGTTGCACAAGGGAGCTGCCTCGGTCCATTATTACTGTTCTCATTACACATGCTGCTAGGTGACATCACTATTTGTGCTGAACCAAATAATGCTGCAGACACAGAGTCCATTACAAATTCCATCCATCCATTTTCTATACCCGACTATCCCTTTCCGGGGTTGTGGGGGGAGCTGGAGCCTATTACAGCTGTCAGCAGGCGAGAGGCGGGGTACACCCTGAACTGGTCGCCAGCTGTTTGCAGGGCAACATACAAAGACAGACAACCATTCACGCTCACACTCACACCTAAAGACAATTTAGAGTCACCAGTTAACCTAATGAGCATGTTTATGGTCTGTGGGAGGAACCTGAATGCCCGGAGAGAACCCACACATGCACGGGAAGAACATGCAAACTTCACACAGAAAGGCCCTGCCCGACCTGGGGATCGAACCGGTGACCTTCTTGCTGTGAGGCACGTGCACTACCTGCTGCGTCACCATTACAAATTGTCTCTTATAATAAATTCTATAAATATATACAAGTAGTGTGATTGGCATGAGGTATATGCAGGTAGTGCAAGTAATGCTTTAAAACTATCTGGGGAAATTAACTTCCTGGATTAAATCTGAGGTGACAAGTCTTGTTGTCATCCTAGACTCAGATCCATTGTTCAAGTCCCCAATCAACAAGGTGACTAAAGCTACATTTTTACTCTTTAGAAACATAGCTCAAGTATGACCATTTCTTAACCAAAAAGATACTGAAAAAGTGATTCAGGCCTTTATTTCAAGCCAACTTGATTACTGTAACACACTATTTACTGGCCTTCCAAAAAAAAAAAAAAAAAAAAGCACTGAGAGACTACAGCTCATTCAAAGCTCTGTGGCTCAGCTATTAGAAAACCAAGAGCAGACAGCACATTCATCCAGTTTTAGCTGCTCTGCACTGGCTTCTAGTAACATTCAGCTTTGATTTTAAGGTCCTCATCCTTATATAAAAAGCCCTTAATGAAATAGGACCAAGCTAAATCACTAACCCTCATTTGAAAGAAAATTGGAGATGCAGCCTTTGTCCATTATGCCCCAACGCTCTGGAACACACTACCTACAGATTTCAGGGAAGCCAGCTCACTGAATATTTTCAAAAGAAAGCGAAAACATTAGCTCTTCGCTTTAGCCTTTCACTAGCTATGACTTCCTGATACAGGCCTAAAACTTTTGTGATTTGCCTCATGCTTACACACTGCTGCATTTCATTTAAAATGTATTTTACTTGATTTTATACATTCTGTGTAATCTTATTTAACCTACCTATACCTATCATTTTAAGCTGTGATTTGCCTTATTCTACTCTATTTTTACCTAGATTTTGATATTTTATTGTGTGGTTTTGTGCTTTGTTATTTACATTCATTTTTTTTATAAGTTTTTATGTCCATTCTGTTGTAAGGTGGGCTCTGGGGCAATACTGGGTTGTTTCCTATTGGCAGAAAAGACCTACAGTGAGATTACTGTAAAGTTTAGAATAGAATTTAAAATTCTCCTCCTTACTTACAAAGCCATAAATGGCCAGGCACCTTCTTATCTTAAAGAGCTCATAGTACCTTATTACCCCACTCGAACACTGCATTCTCAGAATGCAGGTCTACTTATGGTTCCTAAAGTCTCAAAAAGCAGAACAGGAGTCAGAGCATTTAGCTATCAAGCTCCTCTCCCGTGGAACCATCTTCCAGTCTTTGTCCGGGAGGCAGACACTGTCTCTACATTTAAGAGTAGGCATAAAACTTTCCTTTTTGATAAAGCTTATAGTTAGGGCTGGCTCAGGCTTGTCCTGGACCATCCCCTAGTTATGCTGCTATAGGATTAGACTGTCGGGGGACCTCCAAAGATACACCGAGCTCCTCTGTCTTTCTCTCCCTCTCCATCTGCACGCTTTCATGTCCTACCGTGGCGTGTTACTAACTTAGCTCCTTCCCCGGAGTCTTTGTGATTTGTCGTCTCGCAGGTTCCCATGGACAGTGGCTGAATCTGGATTGTGGATTGCAGCTGCGTCTCCTGCCTTGGCCCTGCCTGACATCCACTGCAGCTGCTACTACTGTTATTACATCCACTGTCACTGTTACTGTGACTGCATGTCTGTCTGTCTGTCTCTGTCTGTCTCACTCTCTCTCTCTTGCTCTCCCTCTCTAACCCAACTGGTCGAGGCAGATGGCCGTCCACCCAGAGCCTGGTTCTGCCTGAGGTTTCTGCCTGTTAAAAGGAAGTTTTTCCTCGCCACTGTCGCAAAGTGCTCGCTCATGGGGGAATTGTTGGATCTCTGTAGATAAAAGAGCTCGGCCTGTACCAGCTCTGTATGGAAAGTGTCCTGAGACAACTTTTGTTGTGATTTGGCGCTATACAAATAAAATTGAATTGAATTACCTCCATGAGAAGACATTCTGAGGTGGCTGTGAAATGCCTGCTTCAGTGTAATCAAGACCTGTGGTGAATCAGTATGTGTAAAGAAGGAAAAAAGATTCTGTTGTGTCTGAGAACCACAGAAAGCAGAGGCACCAGACAAAAAGTTCTTTTGGAGCTTTGTCCTAATAGACTTCTTCAGATTTTTATCCTTATTCTACTTTATTTTTACCTAGCTTTTTATATTTTATTGTGTCGTTTTATCCATTGCCTGTATTTTTATTTTCATCCTGATCTCAGTACATTCACTTACATTCATTTTAACACACATTGCCACAATACTTTGAACAGCTTTAGTCAAAGTTATAAAGGAGACACATTCTGTTTCTGCAATTTTGAAGCAACTTCTCCAGTGTAACATTAATGTGTGAATTCGGCAGCAACAAAGCAACAACACACAGTGCTCACTCAGCATTTAACACCGCTATGACAATAGTGTCAACCATAGGAAAATCAACAACATTAAAACCACACTAATCCTGGGACAGGATTGCTGTGAATGTTATCCAGCTACACTGTATATTCAATGTTACCTATAAGTTACTGATTAATAGAAAACCTATTTCAAAGTGGAAGATGTTACATTTCAAAACGTATTGTATAGTGGTGAACTATGAAATACAGTCTTTTTGGCTCGTTGCTAGGAGCAAGCTGTTAAAATTACAATTACAATTTGTCATTTGGCAGACGCTTTTATCCAAAGTGACGTACATATGAGAATTTCAGACATCACAAGCAAGGTTCTGGACAGGAGAGAACAACCAGAGTAAGTGCCCTAACACAAATTTCTGGTCCAATCGGACATAGGTGCTACAAGACAGTGCTAAGAAGTAATGCATAGAGTGAATAGAGAGGGTTTTGTTTTTTTTTTGTTTTGTTTTTTAATGAACAAAGGTGTTCAGGAAAGAGCTTGATCTTTAGTCTTTTTCTAAAGATTGAGAGGGACTCTGCAGATCGAATGGAGTTTGGTAACTCGTTCCACCACTGGGGAACCACAGAAGAAAAGAGTGTAGCTAGAGACTTGGGGCCTTTTTATGCTGGCAACACCAGGCGCCGTTCCTGGGCAGAGCGTAGTGAGCGGGAGGGAGCATCAATCTGAATGAGGCGGCCATCTGCCTCGACCGGTTGGGTGAGAGAGGGAGAGCAAGAGAGGGAGAGTGAGACAGACAGACAGACAGACAGACAGACAGACAGACAGACAGACAGACAGACAGACAGACAGACAGACAGACAGGTAGGGTCTGATCTTCCTGATGTTGTAAAGGGCAAATTGGCATGATCAAAAAACAGAGGCCACATGCTCTTTAAAAGTTAGTTGGTCATCAATCATGACACCCAAGTTTCTGGCAGATTTTGCAGGAGTGAGCACTGAGTCAAGCTGGATACTGATCTGTTGTTGTATAGAGGGACTGGTCCGGATGACAAGGAGCTCAGTCTTTGAGAGGTTAAGATGAAGGTGGTGTTCCTTCATCCATGCAGAGATATCAGCAAGGCATGTCAAAATCCATGCTGAGACTGTGGGGTTGTCTGGTGTGAATAAAAGGAGGAGCTGGGTATTGTCAGCATATGAATGGTATAAGATGCCATGTGAGCAGATGACTGCACCAAGTGGGGTGTGTATATTGAAAAGAGAAGGAGTCCAAGCACTGACCCTTGGGGTACCCCTGTGAACAAGCAGTGGGATTTAGACATTTCTCAGAAAGCACTGCATTTAAAAAATAAAATGTAAATATATTGCAAAATAAATTGCCAACTCCTATCTTGTAAAACCTAGCTTGTTCTGCTCAGTGGTGTGCTCAGTCTCTCTTTTGCGTCTTTGCATTTGACCATGTCAGGACAAACATGACCTCTTCCACTGGTGACTAACATTAGATGGACACTTTTTGTCGAATTCATTTAATTTTCTTCGGACCAGATGGGTAATGCGGCAGGATGGATGTGACTTGCAGGCCCCCAGTTGGGTGTGGGAGGACTTGCTGTCTGCATCCAAGGTCTAGACACCTTTTCTGTAGATCATAATATTATGCAGGACAAACTTGACCCTTGGGTTGTTCTCTCTGGCAGTTTTTAAATGGTTCAAGTCTTACTTGGTTGGTCAACATTTCTTTGTGACCATGGATGTCCATGCCAAATAAAATAGACCTGATGTGGTGTCCCACAGGGCTATACCTTAGGCCCAGTACTTTTCAGTCTTTACACACGCGCACACACACATACACACATCACATATATATATGTGTGTGTGTATGTATATGTATATATGTGCATACATACATACATACATACATACATACATACATACATACATACATACATACATATATGTGGGGGGGGGTTAAAATAAAAAATGCAAATAATATTAAACCAATTATTATATTATATTATATATTTATACACATGGTAATATTATTAGGAATTGCAACATCAGCAGCTGATACCCAGCTTTATGTCTCCTTTAGCTCTAATAAGTACAGTTTAATGAACAGCATGATTGCATGCACCTCAGGCAATTCAATTCAATTCAACAACAGAAGTTGTCTCAGGACACTTTCCATATAGAGCTGGTACAGACCAAGTCTGTTGATGACTCAGAACTTAAACTAAATCAAGATGAAGCTGAGATACTCTTAATTGGAGCCAAAGCTGAGAGAGAAAATCTGTGACAGCCTATTTTTTTTGCATTAAATTACAACAAGGAACAAGTACAAAATCTTGGTATTATAATTGATTCCAACCTAACTTCTGAAAGGCACATCCTGAGCAGACGCAGTAAAGTCAATACATGCTTTTATCTCCAGCAGGCTGGACTACTGTAACACTCTTCTGTCTGGTGTCTCCAAAAAAAGTGAATAGTCAGTGTGCAGAACGCAGCATTGATTTTATTTTGCGTGTTTTTATTATTTAGAAATGTTAGGCTTATCTGCTTTTATATCAAGCATTTTGTGTTGTATGTATGACTTTTGTGCTAAAAATAAGGGTTATTATTATTGTTATTATTATTATTATTATGATAGGATTGAAAATCTGGAAAGTATCCCTTTAATATTATCGGTTACACTTATGCTTTCCCTTCTATGACAAGCCAAAACGTCTTTTAAAACAGGTCTATTGATCAGTCAGTTCTGTCAATTTACAACCAAAGCAGTGCATCACATTGTTGAGGGAAAAACAGAAAACTCGTTTTTTGTGAGTTCAGGTTGTGATTGATATTGGTGGCAAAAGAATCACAGACTTACAGACACAATCAACAAAAGGAATTAACTCAAATTTAGATTTAGTTTTAGGTTAGATATTGACCAATTAACTTGTACTTTAACATGAGTTGTTCTCTCTTTGTATAATGTGTTGTGTAGAATGGTCTTGTCAAGGTGGGATGGATGGACTGCACCACACAGGAACAGCTCTGTGATGGTTTCCAGGTAAGGCTTGACACTCCTGCAGTACCACTGATATTACTACTGTAAGATACTTTTGTTATTCTCGATGGTGGGGAAAAAACACTGACCACTCAGTTTGTGTCACTAGTCCTATATCGTGGAGAGGCTCCTATGATTCTTAGCTAGTTTGGTTTATATGGAAGATAAATCATAGTATCATCCACAAAGCAGCAGAAATAGATATTTTGTTGTTTCTGAACTGTCCATGCCCTCAGTTGCTCTGAACAATTTTTAGATATAGGTTTAAAATATACACACACACACACACACACACACACACACACATATATGTATGTATGCGTGTGTGTGTGTGTGTGTGTGTGTGTATATATATATATATATATATTTTTTTTTTTTTTTTTTTTTTTTTGCTCTATTCTATATTATTACCACTTTTATTTTTATGACTATCATCTTTAAGCTGTGCCCTCTTCAAACATGTTGGCGAGACAGTTCTGGTCTGTTTCTTCGCTTTGGAATTGCTACTCTCACTGGGGCACAGCACGGATGTGCAGCGACTTCATGGCCGCATTGTTTACACCAGAGATCAGCTGATCGCGCTGAGGCAGGCCGGCTTGTCGGCCAGAAAATCAAAGATCCCCGCTGAAATCTGGAGGAAAACACACAGAGGATACAGGGGAGGACAGAAGCAGCGGAGGAAAAGAGCTTGGTCGAGACAACGAAGATTTATGGAGAGGAGATATAAGCTGTGTCTCTCCTCTCTCATCATGGGCAATTTGAGGTTGCTGGCAAATAAGGCGGATGAGCTAACAGCACTCGCCAGGAGTCAGAGGGAGTACTGGGAGTGCAGTCTGTTGTGTTTTACAGAGACATGGTTGCACTAGGACATTGCACTGAGAGCGGTAAGCATAAAGGGGGGGGCTCGCCGTTCTTGTCAACAACCAATGGTGTAATCCTGGTCATATTACCATCAAGGAACATATCTGTTGTCCAGACATTGAACTGTTGGGCTCAGGCCATAAAAGACCTAAAACCTAAAAGACAATAGAATAAAAGACCTAAAACCTAAAATTGAATAAAATGAAGGGACCTAAAAGCTAAACGACAATGGGCTAGGGTAAACATGTCTGAATTAAAAGAGTATAAGAGATCAATTGAAAGCCAAACTAAAAAGATGGGCCTTGAGCCTCCTTTTAAAAACACCAATGGTCTCTGCGGTCCTGATGCACTCTGGCAGGCTGTTCCAAAGCTTCAGACCATAATGGCTGAATGCTGCCTCCCCGTGGGCTTTGGTCTGAACCCTTGGAACAATCAAAAGGCCTGTGCCAGAGGACCTCATGATCTGCGAGGGCTGATATGATAAAAACAGGTCAGATAAATAAGATGGCCCAAGACCGTTAAGACACTTAAAAACTAATAAAAGCACCTTAAAGTCGATCCTGAAACACACAGGGAGCCAATGCAGCAATTCTAAAACCGGTGTAATGTGCTCCTGCCCTCTGGTCCTCGTCAGCACACGTGCGGCTGAGTTCTGGAGTAATTGTAAGTTATAGATAGTCTTGTAAGTTATAGATAGTTATAGATAGAGAGCAGGGCATTACAAGCATGCATCAGCACCTCTGTGTTAGCCTGAGAGAGAAACTGGCGGACTCTGGCTATATTTTTAAGATGGTAAAAACCTATCTCCATGCCATCTCTAAGCCATCCATGACTTAATGTCTAAAATACAGTTTAAAAGGATTTCAATAGGCCCCATGTCTTCAGGAGACACAACAATGTAAAGCTGTATATCATCAGCGTAGCTGTGGAAGCTGATGCCATGGCTCCTGATGACATCCCCAAGGGGAAGCATGTAAAGATTAAAAAGTACTGGACCTAAAATTGACCCTTGGGGTACCCCACACAATACGGGTTGCGGAGGAACATGTATCCAAACTTATGTAGAAACAGCAGTCTGTGAGATAGGAGTAAAACCAATTAAAAACAGCACCAGAGAGGCCCACCAGGTTTCTGAGTCTGTTTAACAAAATGTGGTGATCTACTGTATCAAAGGCAGCACTTAGATCCAGTAGCACCAGGACTGTGAGTTTTTGTGAGTCCACATTACACCCGATATCATTTAAAATCTTTAAAAGGGCTGTCTCAGTACTGTGGTTCACTCTAAAACCAGACTGATATTTCTCTAAAATGTTGTTAGTATTTAAGAAATAATTTAGTTGGTTAAAAACCAGCTTTTCTAAAATCTTACTTAAAAAGGGTAAGGTGGATACAGGTCTGTAGTTATTAAGAATGCTGGGGTCTAAATTGCTCTTCTTCAGAAGGGGCTGAACTCTGCCGTTTTGAAGGCGGCAGGGAAGACACCTGTCTGGAGAGAGTTCACTATATTTTTCACTATATTTAAAATCTGTTCTTCGAAGAATCCATAAAATGTCTTTTAAAGTGATATGGGAATTGGATCTAAAAGGCAGGTTGTTGGATTTATCTGGGAGGAAAACTTGACCAAGTGTCCTCGCATCAACCAGGGCAAAACTCTCCAGTATTTCCTTGGGTAAAATTGACCAGGTCCAGGTGTGTTAAAAGTTACGTTCTGATGTGATAAAAGACTGGATCTGATGTCATCGATTTTACTTCTGAAGTGGTCTGCAAAGTCCTTGCAGAGGGCGTCCGTTGGTGTCTCTGGGGATTTTTAAAAGATCGAAGGTGGAGAAAAGTAATTTTGGGTTGTTTGTATTATCTGAGATGAGGTTTAAGAAATGGGATATTCTTGCCTGTTTGACTGTTTTATTGTACGATTTGAGTTGTTCACGGAATATTTCATAGTGAACTGTGAGTTTGTTTTTCTCCACCTTCTCCCTGCAACCCTGCATAGTCTTTTTGATTTTTTTATTTCATCTTTACTTCTCCACGGGGTAAAGGTTATGTTTTTACCATTTTTGTTAAAAGTGGAGCCACAGAGTCTAAAGTTACTCGCAGTTTCCTGTTAAAATTGTCAATAATAAAATTGCAGGGTGCAGGTAAGACTTCTGCAAGATTGCTCTGTAAAATCTTGATAGAATTTGCAGCCACCTCAGAAGTTAGGTGGCGTTTCCTCACTGTTCTCACCGGGCATCCTGATGGTTAAAACTGGCAATGTTAAAATACACACAATAATGGTCGGACACAGCCAGGTCAACAACAGAGGACACACCAGTGGAGAGACCATAGGTTATGACCAGGTCCAGGGTGTGTCCTCTGTGTGAGATGGCTGTGTGACGTGCTGGTTAAAATCCATGCAATTTAAAAGGTTTAAGAATTCTCTGGACAGTGAGTCTGAGGTGTTATCCATGTGCAGGTTAAAATCGCCAGTGATTAAAATTCTCTTATAAGAGTTGTGTATGATTGGTAAAAGCTCTGAAAATTCACTGATAAAAGTGGTGGAATGATGGGGTGGTCTATAAACAGTGATGCAGAGAACAGAAGGACTGCGAAAAACAAAGGCGTGGTACTCAAAAGATGAGTAACTGTTAAAATAGACTTCCTTTGACAATAAAATATTATTAAAAATTGATGCAGTCCCACCTCCTCTCTTGCCTTCCCCGGTGGAGAATAAAAAGTTAAAATTTGGTGGGCAAGCCTCAGTGAGAGTAACTGGTGCCTCTGTGCCAAGCCATGTTTCTGTTAAAAGTAACCCATCTAACTTCTTGTCTAAAATCAGGTCATTTATGATAAAAGATTTGTTTTAAAGAGAGCGCACGTTCAGCACAGCCAGGTTAATGTTCGTGCTGAAGGTGCGCTCATGACCACAGGGAGATAAAATGTCTGGGTGTAGGTTATCCCTGTTAAAAGCACTCTGTTTGTGAGTCCGGGGAAAACGTCTGCCTGTAATGGATTGTACAGTAAAGATGTCCGGTTTAGGTGGTAGTGACAACTGTGGACTGTCGGGGGACTAGTGAGTGTAATAGTACTGTGAACAGCTGGTGTGGATGGAGAAGATGAATCTGGGGAGGGGGTGTGACAGGTAAACAGTCAGTCTCGTGGAGCATACTGGACAGCGTGGTGAATATTAGTCGTTCACATTTGGCTGCCGAGCCTGTTGGGGTGAACTTCGTCGGCCCTATAAAAGGAGGGACAGTTCCAAAACAGGTTAAAATTGTCAATATAAACCAACGTTAAAAGCTCTGCAGGTGGACTGTAGCCAAGTGTTTAGGTAGAGCAGCTTGCTGAAACGCCATGCTCCATGATGGGATGGTGTGGGAAGAGGACTGCTGATAAAAACGGACCTACCACAGTTGTTTAAGAAGCTAAAAAAAATCCCTTTTGAGCAGGTCAGACGGCTTCTGAGCAGTGTCAATGCAGCCCACATGTACTAAGACATGGCTTATGGAGGATGGGAGTGACCACAGCAGACCGGGAAGTTTCTCCAGGATAACTGGGACTGTGGCTCCTGGAAAGCAGTGAGTGGCTGTGTTGAAGAAGCGAATTCCCCCGATTATTGAATCGCCCACTACTAAAATGTTTGAAGGGAAGCTGAAGTCATTTAAAATGATTTTGAAGCTGGGTGTCACAAGTTGTGGGAGCATGAAGTGACAGCCTCTCCCTCCTTTTGCGATTGCCGACAACCACCCAGGTGTCCGGGTGTAAAGGAGTGGAGCTGACTGAGACCTTGGGTTTAGCCCTGAGCTGGAACCAGGGGTCCTCAGGAAAGGCAGATGGAGCGGAACCAGCGGCCGGTGCGGTAGCAGTGGCCTGCGTAGAGCCGAGTATCAGGGCAGCTGTAGTAGCTGCCAGAGCAGAAGCAGCAGCGAGTGGAGTGGAACCCGCGGCCGGGGCCGTAGTAGCGCACTGCGTGGAGTCAGCAGCCGAAGGAATATAAACAGCAGCCAAGTAGGGAGCCGTGGCCTCCAGCTCTTTACTGGAGGCAGAGACTTGTGCAGGGCCGAAGAGAATAGTGTCCAGGTGTCTCTCAGCTGCTCCAGCTCAGCAATTTTCTTGCCGAGGGCGAAACAGCTTTGACCTGCCTGATGGCCAGGTAAGTGGAGCCATGGCTAACTGAGCCATGGCTAACTGAGCTAAATTGTTTCTTTAGCAGAACAACTTGAGAGAGGTCTGGAGTGAAATGAGGACCATCACTGGCTGCCTCAGAACAACCAACAACAGAGGAGTTGAAGGCAGCGTTGACAGGGTCGATGAACTGAATCTGTTTTTTAATAGATTTGACACTGCAGGCCTGGCTCATCCCCACTCCGACTCCTTTGCTGCCTGTCCTGGGCACTATCAACCACTCTCCTCCTCCTCCTTCTTACACCCCCCCATCCTCCTGTGTGAACCCTCCTCACACCTCTTCCTCCAGCTGCAAGACTGACTGTACTCTCTAACCTGAGGGCTACATCCCTCCTCCACCTGTCACCTCCACAGTGTGCTTCACTGCTGACCAGGTGAGAAGACAGCTGATGAGACTCCACTCAAACAAGGCTCCAGGACCTGATGGTGTCAGCCCCAGGGTGCTCAAAGCATGTGTCCCCCAGTTGTGTGGAGTTCTTCACCATGTCTTCAACATGAGCCTAAGTCTCCAGAGGGTCCCCATGCTGTGGAAGACGTCGTGCCTCATTCCTGTGCCAAAGATGCCATGGCCCGGGGCCTCCAAGGACTACAGACTTGTGACACTGACCTCCCACATCATGAAGACCATGGAGAGACTCATCCTGGAGCAGCTTGGGCCCATGGTCAAGCCACTCTTGGACCCCCTCCAGTTCGCCTATCAGCCCTGACTTGGAGTTGAGGATGCCATCATTTGCCTGCTCAACCGTGTCTATGCCCACCTGGACAAGGCGGCGAGCACTGTGAGGGTTATATTTCTTGATTTCTCCAGTGCGTTTGACACCATTCATCCAGCTCACTAGGTGACAAGCCAATGCAGGTGGATGCCCCCCTAGTGTCCTGGATTGTGGACTACCTGACTGGCAGACCACAGTACGTGCACCTGCAACACTGTCTGTCAGAGTGGTCAGCAACACTGGGGCCCCACAGGGGACTGTTCTCTCTCCCTCTTCACCCTCTGCACCACGGACTTCAACCATTGCACAGAGACCTGCCATCTTCAGAAGTTTTCTGATGACTCTGTGATAGTTGGATGTATCAGTGAGGGCGATGAGGATGAGTACAGGGCTGCTGTGGACAACTTTGTCACGTGGTGTGACTATGAAGACTAAGGAAGTGGCAGTGGACCTGAGGAGAACCAAGGCACCGGTGACCCCTGTTTCCAGTGTGGACATTGTGGAGGACTATAAGTACCTGGGGGTACATATTGACAATAAAGAGCACTGACACTCTCTACAGGAAGGGCCAGAGTCGTCTCTTATTTTCTGAGGCGGCTGAAGTCCTTCAACATCTGCTGGACTATGCTCAGGATTTTCTATGAGTCTGTGGTGGCTAGTGCTGTTCTCTATGCTGTTGCGTGCTGTGGCAGCAGGCTGAGGATGGCAGATGCCAACAGACTCAACAAACTGATCCATAAAGCCAGTGATGTTGTGGGAATGGAGTGTGATTCTCTGATGGTGGTGTCAGAGAGGAGGATGCTGACTAAGCTACGGACTATCTTGGACAACGTCTCACACCCACTTCGTGATGTGCTGGTCAGGCACAAGAGTACTTTCAGCGAGAGACTCATCCCACCAAAATGCACGACTGAACGCCACAGGAAATCATTCCTGCCTGTGGCCATCAATCCGTTCAACTCCTCCCTCTGAATTGCCCTTGTCTCAGTATATATATTTTGTTTGGTTATCTGTGTGTGTGTGCGTGCGTGTGTGTGTGTGTGTGTGTGTGTGTGTGTGTGTGTGTGTATACATATATATATATATATACACACACACACACACACACACACACATATATATATTATCCTCTTTTAATTGCACTACGTGTTTATCTCTTCTTTCTCTTCTATATCTCTTCCATCTCTTCCTCATCTCTTCTGTTTCTTCTATTCTTGTAGGAGCACCTGTAACAAAAACAATTTCCCCCGGGATCAATAAAGTATTTCTGATTCTGATTCTGATATTAGTTGTTGCAGTTAATTGGGATTTATTACGCTCTCTAAAATTAGATTTATGACTTGTGAGCCCATCGGCCAAGAATATTTTTACTGGCCAAAATGCATGGGTACCTTGACTATGACTATTAAAAAATGCTGCAGTAAAATAACTTGAAATTGTCAAAGAAGGTCCTTTCTATACCTGATGTACAAGGATATGGTTGACTTTGCTGATAGGTTTGGTAAGTTTTTTGTTATGGTATTATAAAAATCTGGCTTTGTAGTAATGAATGGGATATTGTTTGTGATTTTAGCATCTAATTAATAAAAGTGCTGTAGTGAAAGAACTGAAACGTAATGATACGCTGAAACCTAACAACAAAGAAAAACATGGAAACCTCTCTGTTTTAAACAACTTTCGTGGCCATTCAAATATATATTCTGGATTTACCAGGTGAATACACCATGAAGTCAGCGCCCACGCACTTTGCCATACAAAGCATTATAGATTTCAGAGTTTTCTTGGTGGAACTGAGTGCACCATAAGGTCCAGGACAACCCCAGCCCAATTTTAAGCCCTGGTACTACTATTAGTCTCTACTCCGTCTTCTGTATTTCAGGTGACCAGTGGAGCAACTGCTTTGTTCCCACATGGAAGTTCTCTGGATCAACATGGGAGTGTACTGGTAAGATGCATTACAGGCTCTATTTAGACTTTTAGACAGTGTTCTACTGTCTGTAGTAATATTGAGTGTTGTACAGCAGCTCTTACTCAATTTGCGCATGTTTCAGTGGCTGAATACTCTGGACAGTAAAGAGATTTACAGTCAGGTCATCAACCATCTGCCTAATCTGCAGCTGCTGACTACTGACAGCTTCCAGGTACACACAATATTATACTCACACCCAAAATACCCTACAGCTTGAAAACACTCTACAATGCATGCTAAAAACGTACACCCTGTTAATGATATAAAAATTCTTGACTTCAGAGGAAGCTAGCCCATCATCGCTGGTTGGTGAGTTTTACATTTGGAGACAGAAGCCCTGCCTCCAACAAGTACAAGAAGCTACAAGTTTTCCTCCAAAATGACCACATACAGGTACCTGTTTCTCTCTCTCTCTATCTCAGTGAGTGAGTGAGTGAGTGAGCGAGTGAGTGAGTGAGTGAGTGAGCGAGCGACCTTCCTGTATGTTCAACTAACTGTGTCTCTCCAGATTGGCAGAGTGGACTGTATAGCTGACTCAGAGTTGTGTCAGTCTCTCTACATCCATAAACCTTGTGTCGCCGTTTTCAAAGGACTGGGAATTCATGACTTTGAGATCCACCACGGTGAGTACTACACACTGTACTTTAATGTATTTATACCTTTCTGTGTTCTGCTGTTTGCTGTGCCTCTATAGATGGCAGTGTCTGTCTGTCTATTGGTCCACCACTTTTGTCTAACATTTATCATAAAATGTTGCATATATGCAATATGTTGCATATATGCAATTTCACGAATGTATACAACCATGAAATTTTGTACAGATATTCGTGGTCCCCTGTTGATAACTCTTGCTGTTAGTATGCTACCATGCAAAAAACATGGTAAGCCATCATACCTTCTAAACATAAGAATGTTAGCAATACAACTGAGAGCATGTTGACATCATTTAGTTTAAAGCATCACTGTGTCTGATTACAGCCTCACAAAGCTGCTATACTACGTTATTCTAGTTACTCTTCAAATGTGTTGTCATTCAGTCCTTCTTGCTCAAATGAGTCATTTCCACTGCATGGCACTGCATAGCTCAACTGGACTCGACTCATCTGGAACAGTTCGTTTTACATTGGCAAAACAGTGACAAAGTTCCAAGCAAGCTGAGCCAGTAGGAAGTGCAGTGGGAAAAACAAAATCAAGAAATGTACCTGGTACCAAAAGTGACTCCAGTCAAGCTCATTTCCACTGCATGGTATAGTCAGTACTACCATGCAGTGAAATGAGGCTAAACAGTGTTTCACTTTTACAACACACCTTCAGTACTACCATCATGTTTGTTTGTTTTTTTTTTTCTTTTTATTGTGGTCAGCTGGTTTATTTGGTCTATGAGACCACTAAGAAAAACAACAAATACTCATGTTTGAGAAGCTCAAAAAAAAATGGTTAAAAAAAAATATTTCAATGATTGATAGATTAGCAAAATAGTTGTAGATTGATTTTCTGTTCATTCACTGTCTGCGTAACCTGTGTGTTGTAGGTAAAGATGTGTTGTACAACATTGTGAGTTTTGCAAGAGACAGCGTTCGTGCTCACGTGACAACTCTGAGACCTGACAACTTTCCCTCAGACAGAAAGGAGCCCTGGCTGGTTGACTTCTTTGCTCCGGTTTGTAACTAACTACTTAATCAGAAGATAGATAGATAGATAGATAGATAGATAGATAGATAGATAGATAGATAGATAGATAGATAGATAGATAGATAGACACAAACACACACACACACACACACACACACACACACACACACACACATATATATGTTAATTTGTTTGACCTGCTCAGGTTGCTATGTGTTACAACTTTTTTAAATGATGATGCTTAGCTCTGTTAATATGAACCAGTGGTGAACCAGGTACCAAAATACATATCAGGTCATCTTTGATGGGCAGATACACACCCCTAGCCTGACATACTCATTTTTAGGTCAGTGGTTGGCATGTGAACTATATTTATTGTCCCCAGGCTGTAGTGTTTGTTCCTAGACCTTATAGTCTAGTCTAGTCTTATTACCAATATCACTAAAACAGTTTGCCTTAAGTAGCTTTACAGTCTGTACAGCATATGACACCCTCTGTTCTTAGACCCTTGATTCGGGTAAGGAAAACCGAAAAACAATATTCCGTATTTGTCCTCATAAATGTCAAAACATTTTGGAAATGCAGTTGAAGACCAATATTTTCCACTCAGATCTTGAATATGATTAAAAAGAAAAAAAGAATTGTAACTATTCTAATTATCTATTAACTCCCCTTGCACTTTTAGCAGCAAGTTTCATATTGTTTTCCAGTTTCATTTCCTCATGGTGAATATCAAGTATTGTAGCCTACTGCCTGTGCCATCTGTGTGATGTACTGTGATGTGCTATTGCACTGTGATGCATTGGGGAGGTCTGGACTGGTTATTAATTTTTTTCATGTGGGTGTGTTTGTGCTTGTGGGTAGCAGTAGTGAGGAAGAAGGTTATATGAAACAGAATGTTAGTTACCTACCACAACTCCAGATTCCATGGCTATAGGCACAGTCCTCTGAGCCATCAAGAGTGCTTTGGAGGTGCAGCATTTTTCCAAACTCTTGCTATGGTACGGAATATCTACCAAAGTAGGTGACTGCTGCTTACTTGATATACGTATGGTGATTGAAATATTTCATATTGATACTATCATAGTCTGGTGATGTCATCTGGTACAAACATGAATACTCAGACCAGACCACTTTACACCATTTTAGTGGTGTAACTTCAACACTCAGCTACTCAGTCCGTCAGTCAGTCAGTCAGTCAGTCAGTCAGTCAGTCAGTTACGGAATGTTGGCCCCGCTTTTGCAGTCTAGTCAGAAATGGAAGAGACTTCTGGAGGAGCAACAGCACAGGGATCCCTCTCCCAGGATGGCCACACATGCAATAGATGCTATGTGTACAGAATAAAGTGAAGAGTTGGATTCAGGAGAACAACATCCTCTCCACTGTGGAGACCTCACAAAAGGACAGACAAACACAGAAGAGGCAGCACAGCATTCACACAGATGAGCCTTTCCCCCTTCAGACATACAGTATGGACTCAGCACAGGAGTTATGACATTGTGAATTCCCTATATAACATCGTTATGCAGCCCACTGAGAGTCAATTTGTGCCTCAAAACTCAAGACCCAAAATGTCACTCGATTTGGAAAAGTTGAAAGAGTTAAACTTTATGCAAATATCACAGAACAACATGTGAGTGATAACCAGTCACATTTGTTTTGGCTCCATCAGGAAGCTGATGTACAGTTTTCTTCCGCTTTGTATTTGTACTAGTACTCGTATTCGTACTCGTACTCGTACTCGTACTCGTACTCGTTGTCTTTCCATTATCCGTGTCCTGGTCACAGCAGCCACAGCAAGATAGCCCAGACAGCTCTCTTCTCAGCCACTTCCACCGGCTCCTGCTGAGGGATCCTGAGGCGTTTCCAGGCCAGCCGAAAGACATAATCCCTCCAGTGTGTCCTGGGTCGGCCCCGAGATCTCCTACCTGACGCACATGCCCAGAACACCTCCCCTGGGGAGACGTCCAGGAGGCACCCTCACCGTCTCGAGGCGGAGGAGCAGTGGCTCTACTCCAAGCTCGTACCAGATGTCAGAGCTCCTCACCCGGTCTCTAAGGCTGAGCCCAGACACCCAGTGGAGGAAACTCAATTTGGCCCCCTTTGCGATTTTGTTCTCTCTGTCATTACCCATAGTTCATGACCACAGGTGAGAATCGGAACGTAGATTGAACGGTAAATTGAGAACTAACTACTCCTTCTGGCTTAGCTCCCTCTTCACCACAACGGACTGTTTGAGCGCCTGCATCACAGCAGCCACCGCCGCCCTAATCCACCTATTGACCTCCCGTTCCTCCCTACCCTCTCTTGAGAACAAGACCCTGAGATACTTAAACTCCTTCACTCGGGGGAGATTCTCCTCCACACTCGGAGTGGGCAATCTACCCTTTTCCGGCTAAAGACCATGGCCTCAAACTTGGAGGTGCTGATTCTCATCCCAGCTGCTTTACACTGTTAACTGCCTAAGCAAGGGCTAGAGGTCATGGTTTGATGACACCAAGAGGACCACATCATCCGACAAAAGCAGAGACAAGATCCTCAGGTCACCAAACCTGACACCTTACACCACTCGGCTGCACCTAGAAATTTTGTCCATAAAAGTTATGAACACAACTGGTGACACAGGGCAGCCTTAGCGGAACCCAACCCTCACCAGGAGCAGGTCTTACGTACTACCGGCAATTCAATTCAATTCAATAGTCCTTTATTAGTCCTGCGAGAGGAAGTTCGAATTTACAGCAGCATCAATAAAGCAGGTAGAGTAGTCAAACCAGAGCCACACTCCATCGGTACAGGGACTGGATGGCCCCCAACAGAGATTGAATGACCCTTCGCCTAGCCCCCCAGCTCTTCTTTGTTTTAGGAATACGTGTTGGTGGGATTGAAGAGGTCCTTGAAGTATTCCTTCCTTCGCTGAACTGTATCCCCATTTGATGTCAGCAGTTCCCCTGCTCCACTGTAAACCGTATGAGCGAGTTGCCGCCCCCAAGGCACCGGATGGTTTGCCAGAACCTCTTTGGAGCCGATTGATGATCTTCTTCCATGGCCTCACTGAACTCCTCCCGTTTTTTTGCCTCGGCGACTGCCACAGCCGCACACCTCTTGGCCCTCTGGTAGCAGTCAGCTGCCATGCCCTGTGGGCCTCCTTCTGCAACCTGACAGCTGGCCTCACCCCTGGTGTCCACAGGTACCACAGCTTGCAACAGCCACCTCAACAGTGGTGGAGCAGAACAAGGCTCATTCGGACTTAATGTCCCCTACTGCCCAGGGAACGCGGCCAAAGTTCTGCTGGAGGTGGGAGTGGAAAATCAACAAGTTCTTCCACCAGGCGTTCCCAGCAGACCCTCACTACTTGGGCCTACCAGGTCTCTGCGGCGTCCTCTCCTGCCATCTGATCTAACTGCCTACCAGGTGGTGATCCAGATTCAGCCCCTATTCATGGGAACCTGGGAGACGATCAGTTGACAGCTCTGCTCCTCTCTTCACCCGAGTGTACAACACACGACCTACAACCTAGGGTGTCTGAGTGCCAAGTGCACTGATGGACATGCTTATGTTTGAACATGGTGTCATTGACAAACTGCGACTTGCACAGAAGTCCAATATTGAACACCGCCTCTGTTGAGATCAGGCAGTCCATTTCTACCAATCAGGCCCCTCCAGGTCACGCTGTCATTGTCCATGTGAGCGTTGAAGTCCCCCAGCAGCACAATGGAGTCCCCAGTTGGGGCATTATCCAACACCTATCCCAAGGGGTGGGTACACTGAACTGCTGTTTGGCATGTAAGCGCAAACAACAGTCGGGGACCTGTTCCCCAACTTGAAGGCGCAGGGAAGCAACCCTTTCGTCTACCGGGGTAAACCCTGACGTGCACTCAGAGAGTTTGGGGCCTATCAGAAAGCCCACCCTTGCCCTCTGCCTCTCACCACAAGCAACTCCAGCATGAGAGAGTCCAACCCCTCTTGAGGACTTGGGTTCCAGAGCCGGCACTATGAGTCAAGGTGAGCCCGACTTTATCTAGTCTGTACCGCTCAACCTCAGTTCAATTCAATTCAATTTATTTATTTGTATAGCACCAAATCACAACAGAAGTTGTCTCAGGACACTTTCCATATAGAGCTGGTACAGACCAAGCTCTTTTATCTACAAAGAAACCAACAATTCCCCCATGAGCAAGCACTTGGCGACAGTGGCGAGGAAAAACTTCCTTTTAACAGGCAGAAACCTCGGGCAGAACCAGACTCTGGGTGGGCGGCCATCTGCCTCGACCGGTTGGGTGAGAGGAAGAGCAAGAGAGGGAGAGTGAGACAGACAGACAGACAGACAGACAGACAGAAATGCAGTCAGAGAGAGAGAGAGAGACAGACAGAGACAGAGAGACAGACATGCAATCACAGTAACAGTGACAGTGGATGTAATAACAGTAGTAGCAGTTGCAGTGGATGTCAGGCAGGGCCAAGGCAGGAGACGCAGCTGCAATCCACAATCCAGATTCAGCCACTGTCCATGGGAACCTGCAAGACGACAAAGCACAGAGACTCCGGGGAAGGAGCTAAGTTAGTAACACGCCGTGGTAGGACATGAAAGCGTGCAGATGGAGAGGGACAGAAGGACAGAGGAGCTTGGTGTATCTTTGGATGTCCCCCAACAGTCTAATCCTATAGCAGCATAACTAGGGGCTGGTCCAGGACAAGCCTGAGCCAGCCCTAACTATAAGCTTTATCAAAAAGGAAGGTTTTAAGCCTACTCTTAAATGTAGAGACAGTGTCTGCCTCCCGGACAAAGACTGGAAGATGGTTCCACAGGAGAGGAGCTTGAGAGCTAAATGCTCTGACTCCTGTTCTGCTTTTTGAGACTTTAGGAACCATTAGTAGACCTGCATTCTGGGAACGCAGTGTTCGAGTGGGGCAATAAGGTACTATGAGCTCTTTAAGATAAGAAGGTGCCTGGCCATTTATGGCTTTGTAAGTAAGGAGGAGAATTTTAAACTCTATTCTAAACTTTACAGGGAGCCAGTGCAAAGTGGCGAGTATTGGAGAAATATGATCTTGCTTCCTGGTTTTTGTCAGAACACGTGCTGCAGCGTTCTGGAGCAACTGGAGAATATTCAGCAACGAATTTGGGCAGCCTGATAGTAAGGAATTGCAATAATCCAGCCTGAAAGTTACCTCTTCCACAAGCTCCAGCTCCTTCGCCACCAGAGAGGTGACATTCCATGTCCCAAAAGCTAACTTCTCCTCAGGTCATTCGGGCTCTCAAACTCCTCCGCCATGATAAGGTGGCAGCTCAGTTAGTTCAGTGGAGTTCTTCCACTTCAACATGCTCAATCATATCATGTAATTTAACAAGCTACCAGGACCATGCATTAAAAACAATTCTTGTCATGTTACATACTTGGATATTAATGTAATAAATAGGGCTGTCAGTTTAACGCGTTAATTAGATTAATTAATTACGCTGCAAAAAACGCGCTAAAAAAATTAACGCAATTAATCATGAGTGGCAAGTCAATGTGCAAGCATTTTAAATTTGGCCCTTTGAGTGACCCGTAGGCTACAGTGAGGTCGCATCCCACCTGCGCCACTAGTCAAAAGCAGGGTGACAACAGACATGGATGCGACACCGGAGAGCGAAGCAAGCCTACTTGGACCTTTGAACGACAAGTTTATTTATAAAAAGAACAAAGACGGGACTGTTAACAAGAACGCAGTGATTTGTACCTTGTGTAAAAAAGAATTTTCCTATCACCGTAGCAGCTCCAGCCTGAATTATCATTTAAACGCTAAACATGTAGTTGCTGCTAGTGCCGCTAGTGCTACCGTGAGCTCACTCCGCCAACCCACACTTGCTGAGTTAGGAAAACGAATGAGCAAAGCCACGACAGAAAAACTGACAAACTCAATCGCAAAGTGGGTTGCTGCTGATTGCAGGCCGATTTCAATTGTGGAAGACGAGGGCCTAAAAGAGGCGTTTCAGATAGCATCATCTGACTCTAATTTCCAGCTACCGTCGAGAACTACAGTGATGAAAAGAATTCACCAGCTGTATGTTCGGTGTAAATGATTGATTTTTGAACAAAATTGAATCTAAACTTCCACAGGCTGAGGTTGGGTGTATGGATGCTATGAGATGAACTGATAATAGGTGTGGTGATTTTGAGACAAACATAGATTATGACTGGAGATACCCTTTTAAAAGAAATGCCTGTTGGCCTCTTGCTATTGATGTTGCCTTATTTAGAGGCATGTTATACTATTATTCATTTTGAATTGCTGTATTGAGTCAGCTTTAGTATTCATTTTGATTGAGAGTCTGCTTATGTGCCTATTTGAGACTTAGCCTTATTTTATTTCTGATTTTTATTTATTTTATTTAACTGTATTTTTATTGCATTTTTGAATAATGCACCTGGCCTAATTGGTTTGCTGATGTGCTTGACCTTTTTTCTTTTGAATTTCATTTATGAAGCACACTTCACCAATAAAAATGTGGATATCAAATCTTCTCTTATTGGTGTATTCAATTGATTAGTCATGCACTACAATTTTGTAATGTCCTAGAATTCAAATTCTTTATTTGGGAACCTTTAGCAGATATGAGATTAAAATGCGATTAATTAGATTAATTAATTACAAATCCTGTAATTAATTAGATTATTTTTTTTAATCGCCTGACAGCACTAGTAATAAATGTTTGATACATGTGTGCAGTGGTGTCCTCCATGTCGAGCCTTACTGCCTGAACTGAGAAAAGCTTCAATCCAGTTGGCTGGACAGATGAAGTTTGGTACTCTGGACTGCACCATCCACCACAACCTCTGCTCAATGGTAAGCGCAACCGTATTCAGGCTGTACCATTATGAGCTTAAGACAGGTACATACCACACACAGGTTGATGCTTTGTCTTTCTCTCCATTTCTTAGTATAATATTCAGGCTTATCCCACCACAGTAATCTTTAATGGTTCTTCTGTTCATGAATATGAAGGACAACATTCAGCTGATGGCATCCTGGAGTTCATAAAGGTACTGCTCCATATCAATTGCATACTAATACACATTATTTCTGTTACTTTTGCTTATAAGAAGCAATTCTAATTAGAAATTTTTGAAAGAGAAGATCAGGATTCTTGTTTAATCCAGAAATTTGCAGATTTACTGGACAACAAACATGAACATAGCTCATAAAAAAGAAAATGCACACTGCTGATGCCTTCCCAGCCATGGTTTTGACAAAAAATGTTAGCACCTAGAAAAATACATCTTTGGCTGAAATAGATTATTTTTGTCTCTGCAGGATCTGGTTCACCCATCTGTGGTAGTCCTGGATCCTTCCAGCTTCACTGAGCGAGTTAAAGGTAAAATGAGTTCTGACAGCAACAGATAGTTCTGGTACTAACTGCAGACCAGGGACTGATTGCATAACCAAAGATGTTTAAAGTCATTGGCTTGTTTGTGGGTTTTTTTTTAAATTTTTTTTTTATGAATTTAACAAATTAAACCTAAACAATAACTATACAATGATAAGAATGTGTTTCCATACAACTTCAAATCATTTAAAATTATGAGTGCTCAAAAATGTGGGTCTCCACAAGCGGGAAAGGTTCTTGCCTTTTCTTTTTACAATATAAGTTAGTCCCTCCGAGGCTAGATAGGCTGCCATTTCCTTTAACTAAGGGTGTACTTCCATAACAGTACAGTTATCCTTCTGGCTTGTAAAAGTCCTAAATCAGTAAGCAGTGACTGCTGCATAGATACAGTAAAGTCTTCATGGTATATTCCCAATTCACAGTTTGCCTCATAAAGGAACTTCCTTTTCACTGAAAAGGCTGTGGCAATGCAGGCCTGTTGCCAACATGTTGATGTGCAGACCACCATGCTGAGATGGTATTTCTAAGTATCCTTTGTCTGCTTGACTTGCTTTTTAACCCAGCCTGAATATAATTAAAGCTTAAGTGGAAGTCCTGTTGTTGATATCTGATCTATAGTCACCCACTTGACAAGGTAGCCACAGAGGAATAATACATTACTGATCTTAACGGGCCAGCCCAGTATACCATTTAAGATTCTCTTTCATATGGTAAGTATAATAGCCTTAGTTGGAGTATAGCCATTTTATTATTCCAGATGAATTTCTTAAATAAATCGTGAATGTTATGAAAAGAAAGTGTCTGGTAATGGAAGCAGAAGTGATTGAAAAAGATTCTTTCGGTAAAACTCTCATTTTTATTATATTTATGCAACTGATGATAAATGTAGGCCTTCAGCCACATGTATCTAAAACCTTCCTTAGTAATTGTGAATGATCTGTAGCAGGCTGCAGCCTGTCATCTTTGTTCAAAAACATTCATGCTGACTTGGAGTTGTTTATTTTAAAAATCTTGATTAAGTTCATTAATTGGGGAATCATTCAAATTTGTTAAAAAAAAAAAAGTATGATGGCACCAATAGTTATACCTGAGATGCCTTTAGGAGCTCTTATGGCCATAGCCAAAGGCTCTCTGGCTAATACAACTTCTACAACTGATACAACTAGTATCTCAGTAATTGAAACTGTGTACAAAAGTTGGGTCCACCTCAGAAAATCTTCACATTTGCGCATTAAAAAGATGGTCCCACTCTATCCTATCAAAGGCTTGGCATGCATCTAAGAATAACACAGCAGTATTTTTAGAATTATGTTTATCATAAAATATATTCAGGACGTGCTGAATATTATGAAGTCTGTGTCTGTTTTTGAAAAGCTGTCTGGTCATTATAAATAAAATGTGGAATCATCTCCTGGAGCTGTGCATAAATGTTTCTATGCACAAATGTAATGACACAGCTGCATTTCACTTTTGCCGTTATATAATCACTCATCGTGCTTATTGTGCTAATATATGTTGAGAACAACATTCTTTAATTTCAATCAATAGTCCAGAGGAGACCAAATAACAATCCAAATAACAATACCTGAGTTCTATATGTGTTTGAATAACAGGAGTACTCAACTAAATTCAAATCTTTGCAGGATCAATACTTTTCTTGTCTGCACATGAGTGGGATCAAGGTCAGTAGAATGATCTTTGGTTGGCAATAAAGTGCAATTAAAAACCCCACCTATAATTTACATACTCTGCATATGAGAGTAGAGAGAGTAAAAAAAAAGAGTCAGTAAAAATGCTAGATTATCATTATTTGTTTCAAATATGTTTATTGTGAAACATTTCATTCAACAGTTTTGTTTGGCAATTACATGTTTCTTTTAGAATACCAGAATCTCCAACAAACAAACAAACAAACAAACAAGCAGAAACAAAACCAGTGACAGACCTGGCAAAAAGTATGTCCCCCAATACAAAAACAAAATGCAACACCAACAAGCATACACATAGGAGAATCCTCTCCACCCTCGCCAATCCCTCCCCTCCTCCCTCACCCAGCCTTCCTTCCCTCCCCTGGCGTGCATAACTGTTCTCAGTTAGTTTCTAAATGAGATAGCAAAGGTTGCCAGACTTTTTCAAAGTCCCTAAGTTTGTCTTTCAGAATGAATCTAATTCTGCATAGGGAAGAGACCTCAGGGAATATTTTATGCAATTTTGACTTGGAATAATGCAATCTGTGTAGAATTTTGAATGGTATTAAACAGTGCTGGGAATTGATGGAACAGTCGTGTATGTACTTCAAACTCTCCTCCCAAACACTTGGAAGTATCAAAATACCAAGTTCGCTTTCCCAATCTTCCTTGATCTTGTCCATATTTGGAAGACACAGGTTTTGCAATGTCTCATACAGTTAGAGGCCATGTAACATGAATTGGCGAAGAATTTGATGTGAGTCTCGAACTTGTCAGGCTCTGCCTTCTCAAAGCAAGGAAGGTGTGTTCTAAGAAATAGTTCTTTGGCAAGTTGATTTTTTCCTGGAGTTGTTGGAAAGATGCAAATGTGCCTCCCTACATATAAGTCACCAGTATTGCATATCCCCAATTGCTTCCAGACGTTAAAGGCTCCATCCAAAGTGGAGGGGGTGAAATTGCGGTCTGCTGTAATAGACAATAGAAAAGACATCGCATTGAGTTTGAGATGCTTTTTCATTTGTTTCCATATCCTTATTGTGTCATAAATGATGGGGTTATGTTTGAAGCAAGTTCTATTAACTAGCACAGGTGATAGCAGAACAGCCCTAATGGAATATCGAAGGCAATCCTCATGTTCCATCTCTAGCCCATCATGAGGCAATTGGGAGTCATCAAGCTAGTGTGCAACAGTGCGTAAATGGTGGCCCAATAATACTGTATAAAGTTAGGTAGTGCAAGCCCTCCATTAATTTTATGCTTGCAAAGATGTTCTTTTCTTATTCTGTGCGTTTTTAATTCCACACAAACGCAAGAATGATAGAATCTAGTTTTCTAAAGTAAAATTTAGTAAGGTATATAGGCAAGTTTTGAAAAAGATAGAGAAGTTGAGGAAGAAAGACCATCTTTATAGCATTGATTCTACCCAATAAGGAGATAGGGAATGTCTTCCAAAACTGGATGTTGTTTTGGAGTGTTTTTTAATAAAGTAGGGAAGTTAGCCTTGTAAAGGGTGCTATACTTCTTGGTGACTTTTATTCAAGTTGTCTGAAGTGATTTTGAGATGAAGCTGTTAAAGCCATTCCTGCTCTTCAACTCATGCTGGCAAGAGTTCACTTTTGATCCAGTTTATCCTGTACTCAGAGAAAGTGCCAAATAGTTGAAATATATTAAGCATTGTTGCAATTGTTATTTTCGGCAGGGTAATGTATAACAAAATGTCATCTGCATACAAATATATTTTGTTCGTAGTATACTTTTTATTATAGCCATGGATCTCAGCGTGTGATCTAATTGTTTCGGCAAGCAGCTCTATAGCTAAAGCAAATAATGGTGGGCTGAGGGGGCATCCCTGCCTTGTTCAGATTTATATAATTTCTTGTAGAACTGCCTAAAGCTCTCATTAATGTCTTTAGAAGACATAGGTATAGTTCCTGATTCTGATTTGATCTTATAGATGGTCCTGTCATTTCCCATTTTTCGTAATTGCCTTGCTGATAATTTATGTGGTTTGTCTCTGAATTCAAAGTATTTCTGTTTTGTAAACATGAGATTCCTACTAATTTTGTCTAATAATATTTCATTAAGCCTGTATTTGAGTGCTGAAATTTTGGTGCGTTTTCGAAAGAAGGTTGCTGGGCATTTTCCATATCCAGCTGATGAATTTCTTTCTCAAGTTCTAACTGTTTAGTTTTGTGTTTTTTGAGAGAAGATTGGTAGGAAATAGTGCATCCTCTTAAATAAGCCTTGGAGGCTTCTCACAACAGTGTGTCTTCTGCGTCATTTGTAACCCAGGTGACAAATCTTGTTTGTTATCAGGGTATCGCTGTCCATCTTGTGGTACTTCCGTCTATCTCGCGGGATGGTCACCTGAGCCAGCTGGCCAATCGTTGGCGATCTTCTTGGCAACATCATACGGTCACGTGGGTCGGCGAATTAATATGCCGCTGTAGCTCAGTCTGGGTAGGAGCAGTGGGGAGGCTGCACGTGAGATGAGCTACAGGAGCCTTCTGCCACGACCAAGCCGCAACAGTGTGTGTGTTAACTGGCCAGGTTCCAGACTGATGGCGAGCTAAAAGGAGCAGGCCTAGAGCCTATGAACTGGCACATCGCAGAAGAGTCGCACTTCTCCTGCCGGACCGGTAGGGGCCTCTCTGTAGCCCACACTGATCATCTACTCGCTTTGCCCATTGCCACAACCCACACACATTTTACCCCACACACACACTCTTTCACCAATATCCCCCCTGGACTCAACTTCAAACCCAGACGTGGGTTTCAAGGAACTGTGGGTGGCTGGTGGGTTAAGATTGTGTCTACTCTGAACTTGGGATATCAGAGATAAGCAACCTCAGTCTTTTGTCCACTCTCTCCTTGAGCGAAACCTAGACTTCTGGTCACTAGCTATTACAACTCATTACTGTGTTAGACCTCATATCTGCATTATTTGATACTTATATGCTACTTATGAGTCTTAGCATTATTATATGACTGCCACAGTTGCTACACATTGGTTTCTTAAAACAAGTTAATGTGAGATTCTAGATAATCACAAAAATTCTTGTCTGTGATAAGTTGAGAATAAATCTCCAGTTTCTCTGAGTTGAATCAGTGCCACAAAGCGTCTATAACAACCAATTGCGCGGCACAAAGTCCGCGTTCGTCACACATCTGAACCCAAAGAAAACACTAAATAATACAAAATAATACAAGAAATACCGAACAAACAATCTTACCTGGCTCATGCAATGCCAAATCAGCCGCAGCTGCCTTGACGGCTGTGATTACAACCGGATGTGTTACGTCATAGTGGCGGCGGTCAATCCCGGGCAACTTAAACATTTACTGCCCAAGTCAAACATATACAAAAATCAATAATTCACAGAAATGTTAACAATTAATACCGCCCACATTTGCTTAATCTTCTGTTAATCTTTTCCATTTTAATAATAAAATTACATTTTGGCCTTTTACACTCACACCAATCATTCATAACAGACACTACATTTATGAATGATTCTAAGTCTTAAAAAGGGAACTTGCGATCTTTGAATTATTTAACTTGAGCATTAGGTTGCATAATAGGCAGAGCTATCATATTATTAGCTTTCAAGGAGCAACACTAATTCTTGAACTGGCCTTTCCACAATAGTAGGGTTTACTTTAGAATGGGGCCTTTCTGAGTTGTTCCTTGCAACTTGAATTTTCACTCTTCGCACTAGGCCATCACTGTCCACAGTTGTTTCCACTATCCGTCCCAACTGCCACTGATTGCGAGGGAGGAGGTCTTCCTTTATGATGACCACATCATTCACCCTGAGATTGCGTTGAGCCACATGCCACTTCTGTCTGGTGGAAACGTGAAGAAGATACTCTTGCTTCCACCGACTCCAGAACTGCTCTATCAAGTATTGAAGACGGCGCCAGCACTTTGTACCATACACGTCCTCACTCACAAATTTTCCTGGAGGTGGAAGAGCTGTCTTGGATTTCATCTGAATGAGATGATTAAGCGTTATAGGCTCAAGAGAGTTAGGGTCATTTAATCCATCCACAGTTAGGGGCCAGCTATTAACAATGGCCATGGCCTCGTAAAGGAGTGTTCTTACGGAGGCATCATCAAGTCATCCTCCACCTTGAGTTAAGGTGGCATTCAGCACATTTCGGATGATGCGTATCTGACGCTCCCAGTCTCCACCAGCATGGCTTGCTGACGGGGCATTGAACACAAACTCACACTGTTGGTCTGCCAGAAATGTTTGCAACACTTCAAAATTACATTGTTTGAGCAATTCAGCAAGCATCCAGGGGATGGTAACATCAGGGAATTGAGAATTCCTCTCAGATTCTGCAGCCCGATCCTCCATTCCTCCCACGGTGGGCGCAAGTCTTCAGGCAGGAGATCATCCCACCCAACACTTCTGCGACACACCTCCTGCAGAATACGCTTCCCACTGAAGACAAATGGGGCTACAAATCCCAGTGGATCGTAAAGAGAAGCTATGACAGACAGAATGCCACGGTGTGTCTGGCTTGTCCTTCAAGTTTATGCTGAAGCTGAAATTGTCGCTTTCAATCAGCCACTGGACACCCGAAGCATGCTCCGCTGAAGCTGTGTTTGAATTAAAGTCAAGGTATTCTGCATTTGTCGCTCTTTCAGATGGATGCATACAAGAAAGACCCTCTCTAACATTCGTATTCAACTTATGAAGTCTCAGGCTGCCTCTCTTACACAGCTCTTGTGCCTCCACAATCAAATCTGAGGCCTCCTTGACTGTGGAGATGCTCACAAGCCCATCGTCAACATAGAAGCTGTTCTGAACAAACGATGCTGCAGCTGGATAAACCGCCGAAATTGGCGCACCCTGGTGAAGAAGCAGCACCAAAGAGGTGAACAGCCATCTGGAGCTCTCTGGGCTCAGAGTCAAAATTTCCATGCTCCCACCATAGAAACATCAGGTAAGTACGATGCTCAGGTGTCACAATGAACTGGTGGAACGTACTCTCAATATCACAGATGACAGCAACTGTTTCGTTCCTGAAACGGCAGAAGACCCCTATCAAGGAATTGATGAGATCAAGGCCCGTCAGCAAGGTATCATTCAGGGAGATGCCACAAAATTTAGCCGAACAATTAAAAACGACTCTCAACTTGCCAGGCTTTCTTGGATGGTACACACCATGATGCGATATGTAGCAAATAATTTCTCCAGGGGAGGCTTCAGGCGCTGGCTCAGCATCAGCCTTACTGATCACATCCTCCATAAAAGCCTGGTAATGATCAAAGAACTGTTTGTTGGCCTTCAGCCTTTTCTTCAGATGTTGCAAGCGAATGGTTGCCAGTCTCTTATTGTTAGGCAATGAGGGTTGACTGCAGCCTTTAAACGGAAGGGGCATCTCTAGATGACCATCCTCTCTCTGGCGAATGTTTTTACAGACAGGCTGGATGAAGTGCACATCCTCTTGAGGAACACATTTGCAAAACACATTTGCTCTCAGAGTTTCTCTCACTGAAGTCCAACTCGAGAACCTTTAAGACATCTGAGGCTGATAGAACTGCTAGCTCTCTAGCAGTGACTCGGTGTACATATCTTTGACTTCCCTGCCTGTCAAGATGAGGATTTGCAGCCCCTATTATACTCCATCCCAGCTCTGTTTTCTGTGCAAATGGCTCATCATCACTGCCTCAGATGACTTCAAGTGGGGCTAAAGCTGAAGGACAGTCGTGTCCAATGAACAGCCCAACATCACAATCTTGAAGTGCAGGCAACTTACCGGCAAGATGTCTAAGATGTGGCCACTGTAAAGCGGTGGTCTTGGTTGGAATGCAGGACATGTCAACGGGAATGAAGTCACATGTGTATGCTCGCCGTAGCTGTAAGTGATTTTTATGATAAAAACCTCTGACACGCAAACCACACGCACTTAGACTGGATATCACTGTATCTATGGCTGTCATTGTACTGAGTCTCAACTGCAAAGGGCGAGTCGATGTCCAGCTCTTTGACAAGACTTTCCAAAACAAAGGTTGAATCACTCTGTGTATCAAGAAGAGCGCAAGTGAGGATTTCCTTTTCCTTCTCTTTATCTGATGACAGGAAGACTGGAACGATACTAGAAATGGCAGAAGCTTGATGAACTAGTGCATGAGTCAAAACATTGTGCACCTCCTGACCTGTTTCATCCTCTGTAGGAGCAGGAAATCTATTTGTTCCACTCTCAAACTGCCTCTCTCTTGCTTCATGCAAACAGGTAAGATGGTGACGACCACACTCTCAACAGATGTGTTTTGTTCTACAGTCCTAGGTAACGTGACCTTTGCGCAGATAAGTGAAGCACAGACGATGTTGATGTATAATTGTCCTTTTATCACTCATTGACTTGGAAGCAAAGACTGGACATTTGGCTATGCCATGAAGCTCACTCTCGCAAACATGGCAGCCTTGGGCTCTGGGCAGCAGGACCTTCTGATGAATTTTCTTTTGCCTGAGCATTAGTCCTAAAGGCCTTTGCTCTCTTGGGGAATTTGTTGTCATGTGATCTAGAACCAAACAGCCAAGGAAAAGCAATGGGATTACAGGCTATGAGCCTCCTTCTGCATAAACTCAGTAAAATGTTCAAACGTGGGATGTTCTCCAGATGCATGAAGTACATTCACAACAATTCTGCTCCATTCACGCACTATCCTGTCTGGTAACTTTTTAAGAGCTTATGATTTTCTTCACTGTCATTTAAAATAGACAGACCTTTGATGTATGGCATGGCTTCTGCGCAGCTTTTTAAGAAGTCAGCGAAATCTTTGAGTGCAAGGAAATCATTTGGACCAATCCCCAATCCTAGGCCACTTCATGAGTTTATCTCAAAAGGCCGTCTGAATGATGAATGGATTGCCATATCTGTCCCTTAAGACCAGACCTCAGACCAAGCCGCCTCATAAGCATCTGCAGAGCTCCAGTAAAAGAAGCCTTCTATGGCCTTGCGTGCATCTCCTGTAAGGTAACTTTTCAGACATTGTTTCGCTAGCAGGGATAGGTCGTTTATCAATAAGCGTTGTGAATGAAATCTTAAAATCTACAAACTTTAATGGATCACCAGCAAACATAGTTGGTACAAGAACATGCAAATGATTCAAAGTGAGAGAACTTGCAATTGCTTCAGCTAAATTGGCTGTTGAACTCTAGGAAAAGTCTTGCAATGAGGGTGATGGGACGGCTTTGTCTATTTGCAATTATAGCTGCCGCTGTTCTGGCAGCAGGGTTTTTGTTATATTCAGCATCTGTATTGTGTGTTGTGCTTGAAGCATTTTTAGCTTTGTTTTCTCCTTTTCTAATACCATATCAACTTCACCTTGCCTTTGCTTTATTTGAACCATCATTTGTGATTCGTGCAGTTTCCGGTCATTTTCAAGCTTACTAAGTTTAGTTTGTTGGGCCTGTATCTCCTGCATGACCTTTACTTTTTCTAGTTTAGCTGCCAGATCCTCTTCTGTATCTGCTCGCTTACTTACTAGGCTTTGGAGATGTCTGACAAGTTGACCAAGTTTTGTTTTTGTTTGTGCCGCCCAAAACTGAGACATAGTCATCACGGTCATCAAGTCATTTGCACTCTCTTAAAAGTCCTTTTATCTGGATCTACTTCCAGTCGTTTGCTTACAAGAGCGCATATTTCTGTTGTGAGTGTGGAACAGGCGTCCATTTTCTGCACAATGTCCTCTGTATTTATGGAATTACGTTGAAGGAGCTCATAATTTTGATTCACATAATCATATCGACTTTGGATTTGTTTGTTTATTTCCTCCAAATCCACTGCTCCACAGAATTTCTTATGTTTTGATCTAAATTCTCTGGCTGTCTCCTTCCAGGATTGATAACACTTGAGAAAGGCCTTTAGTTGCTTTTTAGCTGTTCCATCCCGCATTTGTTTCCCCTTCTCTGTAAGCTGCCGTTTGCGCACAGATCTGCTTAGAGCGCCCTCTTGACTGTTTTCTTTCCCTTTTTCCAATGAGCTCTCCTCAAGATCCAAGCCCTCCTCGCACTCTCCTGATGGTGACGCCTCCATTTTATGCTCAACTGAATTTGTGTTATATAGACTCAAAATAGCTAATTATAAAATGCCATGCAATGTCCGGTCAATCTCACTGTCAATTTCCAAAGAAAGTGATAAAAATAACAGCTTGAAATCATTAAAATTAGCTTCAGACAACTCTCAGAGAGAGAACGAAACTGTCTCTTTTATTTAAGTTTTCAAAATAAGCTTTTAGCGTGAACGTTTAATTTCACTTTATAAACATATCAACAAAACGTGGCTCAACCCGTTTAAACATCACATGCAGCAAATCGATTTATTTTAGAACAATCAGGAGTTCATTTCGTTTGGAAAATCGATTCCCGCGGTCTCTCACTGCACCTGTAACTGTCGTTCCTTAGTTGCTGTCAATGTCCGATCCTGCCTGAATGCATGTAGATCAAGGAGACAGGCACACAGACTCCGACAACAGCAGCGCAGCAGCACAACAGAAGCTCCAGGTGTAGCGTTGAGTTTCACTGTAGCAGCCCTTGGAATGATGATTCGTGAGAGTTGACTGATGCCTAAGGTCTTTTATTAATCACTGTGAAACTGATTTAAAAACATACATACAGATAAACATTTAAGATAAATGTTTCACAATGCATCAAAAATATCTACATGATAACAATAGAACAATTCACACACAACGCGTACCTTGCTGCGCTCTCCAAGGAATACGTTGTTTTAAAATCCATGAATGAGATATGCTCCGCGAGTGATCATCAAACAAGCAGGTATCTATAACAAACAATCGTGTGGCACAAAGTCCCCATTCATCACACATCTGAACCCAAAGAAAGCACAAAATAATACAAAATTCCAAAATACCAAACAAACATTCTTACCCAGCTCATGCAACCCGAATCAGAAGCAGCTGCTTTGACGGCTGTGATTACAACCGGATGTGTTACGTCATAGTGGTGAATTTTAAGTTTAGGTGAATTAAATATTTAACTAAACTTAAATGTTTAATTAATGTTATTTAATTATGTTAATTACTTATTAATTAATTATATATTATTTATATTTAAGTAATATTTAATAAATATTTACAGCCCAAGTCAAACATATGCAAAAATCAATAATTCACAGAAATGTTTACAATTAATACCGCCCACATTTGCTTAATCTTCTTTCAATCTTTTCCATTTTAATATATAATAAAATTACATTTTGGCCTTTTACAAATACCATTTACATTGCATGAGCAGAAAGTGAGGTCCCCCCTTGCTGTTTTCTGTGTCTTGCTGGACATTATGTAGGATGATTACAAATCACTGTCCTTGGCCTCCTTAGGTATACATAGTTAAGAGTTGATTGCCACTCCAGCCACCCCCCTCCCCCTTCCAACCCCCCCCCCATGTCCACTACACAGACACATAAACAAAAACACGTAATGTAACCTCTCCAAGAAAAGAATAAACTCCAACTCTAGTAACCAACTGTGGCTAAACTCTTGATCCCTGAATGAATCCAACTAGTAGTTCTACAGTTACCTTTAACAAAACCAAAATGGCTTTATTTAAAAGATGGATTGTGCATCCTCCATTAAGAAAACTGAAAAAGTAAACCGACTCTGAATTCTGTTTTGTTCTTATTAAGGTAAACAAATAAAATAAAATAAAATGAAATAAAAAAAAAACATAATAGTAAGGCCTGTTCTCCTTTGGTCAATTGAACAGGCAGGCCATATGTTATTAAGCAGTGAAATCAGACACATATCAGTAGTCTTGCTCTATTAATTATGAAATAAATCCTCAAATATATTCCTATTCATTCAGGAAAACATGTAGGCCATCGTAGCAAATTCTGACACTCATATTGCCAGATGTTGTCTGTACTAGGCACTATGACATTGAAAAGGATGAACGAAAGATAAAACTTTTCTAAACAGATATTGCAATGCAGTAGGCTAGCCTACAAGGAAAAGAAAAATGATGCAAAATAATTTACCTATGCTCTTATTAGGTGATTTAAATTTGTCAATATCTCCCTGTGTTTGTTTTGTGTTACCTTCTAAACCATCATGTTTCAATGAAGTGAATGTCTGTGTCCAACGATTGGGATTTGCTTGGGCTGAAGTGGTGTACATATATTGACGTGCCTCCTCTGGGTCTGTGAATGTGGTCTCATTCCTGTTGTGCATCACTCTTAGCTTTGCTGGGTATAACAGTCCGAATTTCACTCCAGACTTGTCTTGTAGCAAATTTCTAGCCGGGGTGAAAGCAGCACAGTGCTTCACAACAGCGGGCGGAAAGTCTCTGAAAATTTGAATTCACCGTCCTTGATATGAAAGGCCTTTAGACTTTGTGACCCTCTGCAATATGTCCTCAAGTTCATGGCAGTAGTGCATCCTTAGGATCAGATGTCTGGGTGGTACATCGTCCCCGGGGCGCTCTGGTTGAGCCCTGTGTACTCAATCTATCATTGGCTTTCCATCCAGCTTTAGGTCATCTGGTTTTCTGTCCCTTTTCTTTCCCCTCCTTAACTCCAGCAATTCTCAAATTCTGTCGTTTTGACTGACAATCCAGGTCCAAGCATTTCTTTGACAGTTGGCCAACTTGGCCATGCAATTGCTTTACTTTAGCTTCGAGTTCTACCACAGTATCTGACCTAGCATTAGCCATCTCTCCTAAACTTTTTAGCGCCTCATCTTGGGAGTCTGTCACTGTCTGTCTGAGCAGCTCTTTCTCCTCTCAAAGTCATACTCATGTCAGCAATCTTTTCATCAATTTTGTTGCAGATGTCTGACTTGAGGCGGCACGGTGGCGCAAGCAGGTAGTGCGCGTGCCTCACAGCAAGAAGACTGCCAGTTCGATCCCCGGGTCGGGCAGGGCCTTTGCATGTTCTTCCCGTGCATGCGTGGGTTCTCTCCGGGCACTCCGGCTTCCTCCCACAGACCAAAAACATGCTCATTAGGTTAATTGGTGACTTAAAATTGTCTTAGGCGTGAGTGTGAGCATGAATGGTTGTTTGTTGATATATGTTGCCCTGCAGTCGGCTGGCAACCGGCACAGGGTGTACCCCGCCTCTCGCCCGTTGACAGCTGGGATAGGCTCTAGCCCCCCCAACCCCGCAAGGGATAGTCGGGGTATAGAAAATGTATGGATGGATGTCTGACTTGACTTGCGACAGCTCGGTTTGCAGTAATGTTATAGCGGCTGAAACCGCTGGTTGTCGTTGCTCAGGCCACTCAATTCCAGGTGGTCTAGCTCGCTGCTTCAGCTCGGCCTCCATTGTTGTTTGACTTAGTCTTGGCTTCCCCATTTTTCTTGACTAAAAGGCGTTTGAAGTGTTATAGATGCAAAATCCCCTATACTTTGGAGTCTGAAGTGTACAGGTTTCGTTTAAATTGCAATTTTAACGTTAAATCTATAGGAGCTACAGTTAGGTGTGTCTTATCCTACCATGGCTCAACAGCGCCCCCTCGGATTATCATTATTTGAACCTTGGATATATTACCCTGGACAATGATACATTATCCCAATTGATCATGAATGACCTTAAACCAATAAACAACACTGATTCCAAAAATAGTGATGCAGTGAAAACATAAATAAAACAGCATGTGATAATTTGTCAATCCTTTTTAACATATACTCACTAAAAAACAGTACAAAGAAAATACATTTAATGTTTGACTTCATCAACTTAATTGATTTTTAAAAATATATGCTAATTATGAATCTGATGTCAGCAACACATTTTAAAGAAGTTGGACTGGAGCAACAAAAGACTGGGAAAGTTGTGGAATGCTCTAAAAACACCTGTTTGAAACATTCCACAGGTTAACAGGTTCATTGCTAACAGATGATAGTATCATGCTGTCCTCCATGACAGACAATGACTCCCACCCCCTCCAACACACACTCACTGCATTGAGGAGCTCCATCAGTGACAGGATGCTACATCCAAAGTGTGTGAAGGAGCGGTATCGCAGGTCTTTCCTTCCTGCAGCCATCAGACTTTACAATAGAAACTGCTCCAAGTAGGCGGTACAATAAACTGCATAACATTCTGTGCAATAACTGAACTGAACAATTTTTTGGGAAACAATCTGTGCAATAACCTGGGCAATAATCTGTGCAATATTTCAGTACATAAAAGACTGGAATCTGTGCAATATTTTAGGACATAAAAGTCTGTAAATACTATTCCCGGTACACCCTTTTGTATATACTTTGTGTTAACTGCATGCACTTTGTCTTTTAATATTCTATTCTGTTATTGATGCTGCTGTGAAATTCGGAATTTCCCCTCGAGGGACAAATAAAGGAATATTGAATTGAATTGAATCATGATTGGGTATAAAAAGGACATCCTCGAAAGGCTCAGTTGTTCTCAAGCAAAGTTGGAGCCAGGCTAAACCACTTTGTGAACACGATTGTATAAAGGATATTACAGATTGTGGATCCGTAATATCCTGGAATAATTATTATAATAAGTTAAGAATAAGTTTTTTAAAGGTCTTACTGCAGTCTCTAAAACTTGTGCTCCTCTTATTGTTCACTTAACAATGCACTTGAAAACACAGCTCTTAGTTCAGAAATAGCCAGGAAGAGGGGTGAATATTTTCAATTCTGCAGGAAATTAAATTCTTGTTAAAATAGTAGTAGTAGTATTTTGTGCAACTCATACTCTTGCTGAGTGTAAGAGCGGAACTATGACTAGAAGTACGAACTCAATAGACAAAGTTCCTAGTTCTTGTTCCAACTGCCACTGCTGTCTCTTTTTTCTCTGTGTTTTGTTTGTTGCAGGTCGAGCTGAAGGACAGATCTGGGTGTTGGATTTCTATGCTCCATGGTGTGGTCCCTGTCAGGCTCTGATGCCAGAGTGGAGACGCATGGCCAGGGTACAACCCACACTATACATATCATATACACACCATTCACACAGTGCAAACGCTCCACACACTGAAACAACCTGGACTGTGTAGAGAAAAGCAGCACAGAGTAATACTAACTGCTCGACTCTACATCTTCTGGAAAGTAAACTGTTTTGTTTTTTCCTGAACCTGACAAAATCCTGCAGAGACTAGAGAGCAGACTAGAAAAACACTTTCTCTGTATGCAGCAGGTGTCTCTTTGACGCACCAGAAGATTTAAACAAAACTCACTATTCCAGTGCAGCATTTTTACTTTTTTTCAGCTGCAAACTGACACAACACTAAGCTCACCAGAAGGACAACATGCTTTAACATAGCCCAACTGATACTAGAGTTTTAGGCCAATACAGAGCAATGTTCAATATTTTAAAACTCATAATATTGGCAAATACATTTTTTATCAGGGCACAACAAAAACACACCCTTTTCAGTTTGTTTTTTTTGGTGTTTTGTGCCTTTTGTTAGAGAGTCTGACAGTGGAGAGGTGACAGAAAATGAGGGGAGAGTGATGGGGAATGACAAAAGTCCCCTAACCCAATCATGGGATGGACCAAGCAGTGTTCATCCATACCCAGAACAAACACAGCTTGAGGACCAGACAGAAAGTTTGAATGCTACTGTTAAGTTATTACTGCTAGTAATCAACATTACACAGAGCGTAACTTACCTAACCTGCATGTGTCTTTCTTTCCATCCCTCACCATCCAGATGCTGTCAGGTCAGATCCAGGTTGGTTCCATTGACTGTCAGCGCTTTCAGTCATTCTGTCAGAGTCAGAATGTGAGGGCATACCCTGAAATCCGCCTGTATTCTGGTAACACCTGGCAGTCAGACCACTTCATGTATGTACCACTCTTAAAAAAACTCCTTCTGTATGAACATTTTACATACCTTAGACAAAATGCATATTCAAACACATCAAAGCTGTCATTTGGATAAGATTGCAAATGGGGATTTCCCACTCACTTGGGGGACTAAAAATCAGATATGGCATATTTAAGTGTTAAGATAAAACAATAAAACACTGATGAGCTGTGGAGTTCCTTGGGCTTCTGCATTTGGTTTCTGTCTATTCCCAGCACATGCTGTCATTGGACCCTGTCATCCATAAACACATTAGGGGCCAGATATATAAAAAATGTATACACACAAAAACCATGCAAATGCTAAATTGGTATTTATAAAAGAAGTGACAGCAGTGACAATGTTTGCACCTCATACACACACTTTTCTTTAGATAGCTGTAAGTTAAATGATGAGGTGGTTATGAATTATGAGGTGAGAGATGAATCCTACATTGTCAGCATCATTAGGTGCAATAGGTTTAAGAGTTTTTCCTTATGTTAACTTATTTATCGTGTCGATCTATGTCTTCTGTCTCTCTTCAGGAGTTATAATAGTTGGCACAGAGATGCTCATTCAATGAGAGCATGGGCACTGAGGTGAGACACAAACTGTCTTTCGTTATTTTCATTGTTTTTCTGGTGTCAAAAGAATCAATGATTGGGTTCATGTGGAGTTCTTTAGATGTGTAGTTATGTTAATGTCTTGTGTGTACAGCTCTTTACCCAGGGCGTCCATAGACCTGACTCCGGAAACCTTTAGGTCTCAGGTGCTGTCAGGTCAGGATCACTGGGTTCTGGATTTTTATGCCCCTTGGTGTGGACCCTGTCAGCACTTCACCCCAGAGTTTGAAGTCTTAGCTCGTGTGAGTTTTTCTTTTTCCTGTTAGTCACTCCCCAGCAGAGGCGACAGACTAAACCAGACTCTTCTAGCAGCTGACATGAAACAAAAATTGATGTTATTTTTCTATGTATTAGAGGTTCTTCAAGGGATGTCCTTTGTGTGATTGACAGATTCTTAAAGGGGAGGTACAGGCAGGGAAGCTGGACTGTGAAACTCATCATCACACCTGTCAATCAGCTGGAATCACTGCCTACCCAACCGTCAGATTCTACCCATACCGGGGAATATGGAGGGTGAGCCCGCACACACAAACACACCAACAAACACACAGGCATACACACAAAGAAGCAGCACTTTCAGACAGATAAAGAGCATCAGTCCAAACCTCATCCTTAAGTCACAGGGATGTAACAATATCAAAAACGCACAGTATGCTAATACTTGATATCAGGGCCACAATAAAATATCTATTGCGATATTTAAAAAAAAAAACCCTGAAAATATGGCCTTTATGAATAAATTAGTGTACAGTCCCTGACAAAAGTCTTGTCACTTCTCCATTTTGTAGAAACAACAGCTTAAAACCTGACTTTTAATTAGTCCATTGGTTTTAGAAATGGCTCATATGAAAGCTAAAACCCTCCCAAATTATGTTTAATATACTAAAATAAATTTGCTTCACTGAAGAAAGATTGATCATTTAATGAACACAGAAAGGTCAGATTTTGGCAAGACAAAAGTTTTGTCGCCTACAGAGAGTAATGTGAAAAATGAACAAATAATGTACTTCAAATACAAAAATACGTTGCAGATCATCAGTGAATTAAGTAGTGGTGCTGTGAGATCCATATTTAATATCTTGTATGACTTCCATGAGCTTGAAGGACTGCATCCTGCATGCGGTTCGGCAATGATTCATACAATTTATTGATGAAGTCATCAGGAATAGCAAAAAAGCAGTCTTACACGCCTCCCAGAGTTCATTAAGATTCTTCAGTTTTGTCTTCCATGCTTCCTCTTTCATTCTACCCCAGACATGATCAATTATGTTCATGTCTGGTGACTGGGCTGGCCAGTCCTGTAGCACCTTGATCTTCTTCACCTTGAGGAACTTTGATGTAGAGATGGAAGTGTGCGATGGAGCACCATCCTGCTGCAAAATTTGACCCCTTTTATGGTTGGGAATGTAGGAGGTAGCTAATACTTGTTGATATTTGAGGCTACAGATATTGCCTTCTACCCTTAAAATCTCTCGCAAACCTCCATACTGGATGTAACCCCAGACCATCATTTTTCTGCAACCAAACTTAACTGTTTTCTGGGTGAATTTTGGATCCATGCGGGCTCCAGTAGGTCTCCTGCAATATTTGCGGCGGCTGTGATGTAATTCAATTGAAGTTTCATCTGAGAAATCCACCTTTTGCCACTTTTCCAGCATCTATCCTTTTAGCAGCCTGTGGGCCTTGGCAAATGCCACACGTTTTTTTAATTGCCTTTTGTTTAGTGCTGGTTTCTGGGCACCGATTCGACCATGGAGGCCATTTCGAGACAGAATTCTACAAACTGTTCTGGTTGACACGGGGACTTGAGGTGACCAGGCCTGGTGGAGCTCTGCTGCAGTGGAAAAGGGGCTGGCCTTGGATTTTTGAGCCAACAAACGGTCCTTTCGAGCAGTTATTATTCTTTGTACTTGACGCTGAGACACATTGAAGGTGTCAGCTACCTCAGCAGTGGATCTGGTCTTCAGCCTCTTGATAATCAATGCTTTGGTCTCAGGATGAATCTTAGGCATGTTATCAGAGGTCAAGTTGCAGTTGATGTGAAGGTCTGGTGTGCTGGGGTTCTTTTTATACACACCCACTAGTTGATTGATCACTGATTGATCACAGGTGAGGTTGTAATCTAGGAGTGGGTGCATCATATGACAAGGCGACAAGACTTTTGTCTTCGCAAAAACTGACTCAGTGGGCTTTACCAAGCTGTAAACATTAGAATACTTTTCAGCAGTTTGATTTGGCACCAAAACATTATTTCAAAAGCTGTTGATTGAAACTAACCATTTCTTGTAAAAAAAAAAATGATTAGAAACATATTTGAGGGGCACTTAAGGTCAACCTGTACCCAAGCGACAAGACTTTTGTCAGGGACTGTATACAGCATTTTTGGTATTCATATAAAATTTGTTTTTAAATTAAGTGCTTCTGCTTTCCTTCTTTCATGAAATAAAATAAAAGTAGCAAGCCATGACTTAAGCATGTGCAAAACATTGGCATGAATTGTCTTTGACAATGAATGATTGAACCATGCACAATTTCAAAACAAAAACACTGCAGCCATAAGTAGCAGTCCTTTTATAAAATAATTAAAAGAGGTGTTCCATTGGGTCACCACAGAAAACGGCCTTAAATCTTTGGCTATATAACACACTGATGCATCTTGTTATTTCTTCAGCTCTCAGACTGTAAAAGTGGGGCTCCAAATGCTTCTATCATGCTCCTTTGGCCAGGCTGAAAGCTTTTGTAATTTGAGTTTTTTGGGTGGCAATGTGGCAAATGGCTTTGATGTGTTTTGCCGTAGCGTAGTTGACCGTTGTCCAGCAGCATTTGCAAGTTGCTTTTAGTTTCTCAGATTCCTTTTTGCCAATTTCAGTATATGAAACGGGAAACCAAAATGTTGCACATTCATCCATAATTTTCTCTTTGGGATTATTTTTAGCAGCACTTGCCTTGCATGCAAAGGATGATGGGAGTCTGTCTTCTTGACTACTGTGATAGTGCCCTCTGCTGTTCAAACAAAAACAATAAAATTTTTGACAAGGCAAGGTAATAAATAACCATGGAACTTCACAGTAGATAGCATATATATACTGTGTGTGTACACCTGCTTTGGTGCAAATGAAACTGACAAGAGGTGCAATGGAGAGGCATAAGCAATACAACCCCCACAAAAGAAATGGTTTTGCATGTTATGGCCACAGACACAGACTCCTTATCCTTCCTGACTGATCTGGCTCTGGCTTTGAGCTCTGCTAGTGTCTTGTCACTACTGGTAGCATGAGGCGGTCCCTGCACCCCAATCCGGTTGCACAGGTTGTCTGGCTCCTCCAGGTTGATACATCCATATGTGTTCACAAGAATGTTTGCTGTGTCTCCCAGCACAGTCTCAAAAGCATAGAGGACATACCAGGAGACCGTCCGTTACACAAGAGAAGCTCGCCAGGGCTGTAGTAGGGCTCCTCTGTGCAAAGAGGAACAGGAGGAGCACTGCCAGAGCCCTACAAAATGACCTCCAGCAGGCTACTGGTATGCGTGACCAAACTGTCAGAAACAGGCTCCATGAGGGTGGCATGAGGGCCTGAAGTTCCTTTAGTGGGACCTGTGCTCACAGCCTAGCACTGTGCATTCGCCAGAGAGCACCAGAATTGGCAGGTCCGCCACTGGCACCCCAGTCTCTTCACAGATTAAGAGCAGGTTCACACTGAGCACATGTGACAGGCATCAAAGAGTCTGGAGACACTCTGGTGAACATTATGCTGCCTGTAACATCATCCAGCATGATGGTTTGGCGATGGGTCAGTAATGGTCTGGGGAGGCATATTCTTGGGGGGTGGCACAGACCTCCGTGTCATAGCCAAGGGTACCCTGACTGCTGTTAGGTACCGGGATGAAATCCTCATAGCAATTGTCAGACCTTATGTAGGTGCAGTGGGCCCTGGGTTCCTCCTGCTGCAGGATGATGCCCGTCCTCATGTGGCCAGAGTGTGTAGGGAGTTCCTGGACAACAAAGGCATTGATGCCATTGACTTGGCTTTACATTCCCCTGATTTAAATCCAGTTGAGCACCTATGGGATGTTATGTATTGGTGCATCCGATGCTGCCAAGTACCGCCACAGACTGTCCAGGATCTCACTGATGCCCTGGTCCAGGTCTGGGAGGAGATCCCCCAGGACATTATCCTTCGACTCATTCAGAGCATGCCAAGTTGTTGTCAGGAGTGCGTACAGGCATGCAGGGGCCACAAAAACTACTGAGTCCCATTATGTACATCACTAAAGATTTTCATCTTGAATAATTTGTTATTCATGATCTGATGTGTGATTTAAGTGTTCCCTTAAATTTTTGGAGCAGTGTGTGTACATACAGTGAATGAAAAAGTTTAGGCACCCCTGACAATTTCCATTATTTTCATTTATAAATCATTCTGTGTTTGTATCAGCAACTTCATTTTAATCTATTAAATAACTGATGGACACAGTAATATTTCAGTAGTGAAATGAGGTTTATTGGATTAACAGAAAATGCTGTATCAATATGCATCGAAACAAAATTAGACAAGTGCATAAATTTGGGCTCCCCAAGAGAAGAATCACATCAATATTTAGTAGAGCCTCTATAACAGCCACTAGACGCTTCCTACAGCCTCAAATGAGGGTCTGGATTCAGGATGAAGGTATTTTGGACCATTCTTCCTGACAAAACATCTCAAGTTCAGTTTGATGGTTTCTGAGCATGGACAGCCTGCTTCAAATCATCCCACAGATTTTCAGTGATAGTCAAGTCTGGGGACAGGGATGGCCGTTCCAGAACATTGTACTTGTTCCTCTGCATGAATGCCTGAGTAGATTTTTTTTGCAGTGTTTTGGGTCTTTGTCTTCGCCTCTCATCCGAGCAGGCTTCATCAGTTCATGCGCACCAGACTAGGTAGGACAGCTCTAGTCTAATGAAATGATGTTAGGTTCAAGTATTTATCCTCTGAGTGAGTCCTTGGTTTTACTGGGGGTTGCGCATGAACTGATGAAGCCTGCTCGGATGAGAGGTGAAACATCTTCCATGACAAACTGACAAAGTCCAGTTGCGATCGATCGAATGCCCTGAAGCATTCTTGAACATTATTCTCAAGAATTCGCTGATATTGAGTGGAATCATGCGACCCTCAACTTTAACAACTACAACTAAACTGTAGCGCTCAAAAGTCTTTGTTTTCAGGTCCCTTTAGAGTTGTTTTGAGGCCACCATGTCGCCACTCTTCAGAGGACAGTCAAAGAGAAGAACAGCTTGAAATTGGCCATCTTAAATGCCTTTTCTCATGATTGGATGCACCTGTCTATGAAGTCCAATGCTTAATGAGCTCATCAAACCAATTTTGTGTTCCAGTTAATCAGTATTAAGTAGTTACAGGTATTCAAATCAATGCCAATGCAGCCTGTGATGTCATCAACACTGTGATGAGCAGGCTGCAGACTCAGAAACCACAGGCCCTCTTACTGATCTCTGGGGATTTTAATCATGCCTCTCTGTCCTCCACTCTGCCAAAATTCATCCAGTATGTCACATGTGCCACCAGAGACAATAAAACACTGGACTTATTCTATGCCAACACCAAGGAGGCATACGAATCATCACCCCTCCCTCCTCTGGGAAGAGCTGATCACAACCTGGTTCACCTCCTGCCTGTATACAAGCCCCTTGTCAACAGGCAACCAGCTGTGTCCCGCACAGTGAAGAGGTGGTCTGACGAGGCTGAAGAGGATCTGAAGGACTGCTTCGAGACAACCGTGTGGGATACATTCAGTGACTCTAATGAGGACAGTCTGACAGACAGCATCACGGACTACATAAACTTTTGTGTGGAGAACCCTGTACCCACCAGGACTGTACGGTGTCACTCAAACAACAAACCCTGGATTAGTCCTGACATTAAGGCTCTTTTAAAGGAGAAGAAGAGGGCTTTTAAATCAGGAAACAAAGAGGAGCTGAAAACTGTTCAGAGGGAGCTCTGAAAGAAAATCAGGGAGGGGAAGGACAGATACAGGAGAAGAATGGAGGAACAGCTGCTGGAGAACAACACCAGGGGAGTCTGGAGAGGCCTGAAAATCATTTCAGGCCACCAGAAGACAAACTCTCAGGCAGCTGGGGATTCAAAGTGGGCAGATGAGCTGCGGATTTCTGCAGGATTGAGGAAGCATCTGCCCCTCCCCCAGGACATCAGCCCTGCAGCAACCCTCCTTTCATCTGTCAGCAATCTACCCAAGTACCCCACTGACCCCCCCCACCACAGTATTCAGCTCACCGCCACCAACGCCACCCCCCTCTGCCCCTCCTAGCCCCTCATCCACATCACAAGACACTCAGCTCCCCTGCTCCAACTTGTCTCTCACACCTCTCCAGGTGAGAAATCAACTGAGGAGGTTAAAGACCAGGAAGGCTGCAGGACCGGACGGCCTCAGTCCCAGACTCCTCAGATCCTGCTCTGATCAGCTGAGCAGGATCATTGGACATCTGTTCAACCTGAGTCTGAGGCTGGGAAGGGTGCCGCGACTCTGGAAGACGTCCTGCGTGGTACCTGTGCCAAAGACCCCACATCCCAAGGACCCTAGCTGCTACAGGCCGGTGGCACTAACATCGCACCTCATGAAGGCCTTGAAGCGGTTGGTCCTTGCCCACCTGCGCCCCCTGGTGACCTCGTCCATGGACCCACTGCAGTTCGCATACCAGCCTGGCATCGGAGTGGACGATGCCCTCATCTTCCTCCTCCATCGAGCCCTGTCTCACCTAGAGTCGCCTGGGAGCTCTGTTCGGATGCTTTTCCTGGACCTCAGCAGTGCTTTCAACACCATCAGGCCAACCATCCTGAGAAACAAGCTGGAGCTTTCAGGAGTGGACCAACACCTCATGTGCTGGATAGTGGACTACCTCTCCAATCGCCCACAGTATGTGAGGACACGGGACTGTGTGTCAGGGACAGTCCTCTGCAGTGTGGGGGCCCCCCAGGGAATGGTGCTGGCACTGTTCCTCTTCACCCTCTATACGGCTGACTTTTCCCACCTGTCACTCACCTGCCACCTGCAGAAGTTCTCTGATGACTCTGGACTGGTGTCAGCAGAACCACCTCCTGATTAATGCAGATAAAACCAAGGAGCTGGTTGTGGACTTCCATCGGCGTCCGCACTCTCCCCCATCACCAGTGAACATCCAGGGAAGGGACATTGAGATGGTCACATCTTACCTTAGTACCTTTAGTACCTGGGTGTTCATCTGAAAAACAAACTGGACTGGACTCACAACACCACTGCACTTTATAAAAAAGGACAGAGCAGACTCTATCTGCTCAGGAGGCTAAGGTCTTTTGGGGTGAGTGGGGCACTCCTGAAGACCTTCTATGACTCTGTTGTGGCCTCTGCCTTGTTCTAAGGTGTAGTCTGCTGGGGGAGCAGCATCACAGCAGCTGACAGGAAGAGGCTGGACAAACTCATCAGGAAGGCCAGCTCTGTCCTGGGATGCCCTCTGGAACAGGTGGAGGAGGTGGGGGAGAGGAGGATGACAGCCAAGCTGTCCTCCATGACAGACAATGGCTCCCACCCACTCCAACACACGCTCACTGCACTGAGGAGCTCCATCAGTGATAGGATGCTACATCCAAAGTGTGTGAAGGAGCAGTATCGCAGGTCATTCCTTCCTGCAGCTGTCAGACTACACAACAAGAACTGCTGAAAGTAATTTTTTGATAATTTATCTGTAAATCATCTGTAAATTACCTGTGCAATAATCTGGGCAATAACTGGTGCAATATTCTGTGCATTTATCTGTAATTTATCTGTATATTATCTGTACAATAATCTGTGCAATTCATCCTGTACATAACAGTCCGTAAATACAATTTATAATTTGATAATGCTTATTTTTATATAATGCTTATTTTTATTACACTCTTTTATATATACTTGCTGTTTTTTACCTAATTCTATCTTTTACTGGTGCTGCTGTAAATTGGAATTTCCCCTTGCGGGACAAATAAAGGTGAATTGAATTGAATTGAATGGAATGGAATGGAATGGAATGGAATGGAATGGAATGACAAGTTTGCATGTTCTTCCCCTGCATGCGTGGGTTCTCTCCGGGTACTCCGGCTTCCTCCCACAGACCAAAAACATACTCGTTAGGTTAATTGGTGACTCTAAATTGCCCCCTGTGAGTGTGAGCGTGAATGGTTCTTTGTTTATATATTGTTTATATACGATCAGCTGCCGACCGGTCCAGGGTGTACCCCGCCTCCGGCCCGTTGACAGCCCCCCCGCGACCCCGAAAAGGATAAGCGGCATAGAAAATGGATGGATGGATGAACAAAATGACAAAGGTGCCCAAATTTTTGCACAGCCTATTTTTAACATCTGATTTAATTTCATACAGCTTAATATTGCTACACTAAAAATCTTTGTCTGGAAAACACCCCAGTACTCAGCACTTACTAGAATAATGAATAACATGTAACTGTGATCATTTTCTGTGAAGACAGAGTAAATTATTATGCAGCCTCAGAGAGGTGCCTAAACTTTTTTATGCAGGTGAAACTCGAAAAATAAGAATATCATGCAAAAGACCATTTATTTCAATAATTCAACTTTAAAGGTGAAACTAATATATTACGTGGACATATTACATGCAAAGCAAGAGATTTCAATTTTATTTACCATTTGGATGATTATGGCTTACAGCTTATGAAAACCTCAAATTCAAAATATCAGAAAATTAGAATATTATATGAAATCAATAAAGGATTTTAAATACAGAAATGTCTGCCCTCTGAAAAGTATAATCATGCATATGTACTCAGTACTTGGTTTGGGCTGACATGGCATGGATGCCATCAGCCTGTGGCACGGCTGAGGTGTTATGGAAGACCAGGATGCTTCAATAGCAGGCTTCAGCTCTTCTGCATTGTTCGGTCTCATGTCTTTCATCTTTCTCTTGGCAATGTCCCATAGATTAGTTTAGTTTAGTTTATTTGTTTAGCACAAGTTTAGTACAAGTACAAAAACTGTGCAAGGTGGGAACGAAGCCTCAGCAGGCTTGTACAGAGTTCCACACCTGCCCATATCAATCCCATGACGTGCAGACTAAACACTCAGCAAAAAACAAAACAAGAAAAAAACAAACAAAAACAGTACAAAAGAAACAACAACAAAATACATGTTAAATCCAGGAAAGATGCAGCAAGAGCAAGCCACCCACAATTGGGAGGATTGATAAAATCTGTTAGCGAAGGATGAGTACAGGGATCAGGCGGATAACAGGAATTTCTTCAAATGCTTTTTGAAAGCAGAATGGGAGGACATCGATCTTAGTGGTGGGCTTAATTCACTCCAGAGCTTAGGACCTCTAAAAGTAATGTTACATTGGTGTCTTGAAGTCCGTGTACGGGGTAAAAGTAGACTGTTGTTGCTGTGTCTAGTTTGATATGTGTGTACATGTGAGGTGGGATGAACAAATTCTGAAAGGTGTCTGGAAGATCTTGTTTCCTATATATAAACTTATGCATTAGTAAGCATGTTTGATAAACATTTACCTTGTCAATGGGGAGTACTTTATATTTTTTAAAAAGGGGTGCCGAGGGTGCATATCTATTTGAATGGGATATATATCTGAGGTATTTCTTCTGTATGACACTTAAATTATTTAGGTATGTAGGATAGGTTGCTGCCCAGACGATGTTACAATAATTAATGAATGGGATCAAAAAGCTATAATATAAGGTTAAGTAAGCTGAGGAGTGAATCAAGGGACAGACCTTCCTTAATATACCAAGCATTTTTGCAGATCTCTTAGAGACAAGGTCGATATGAACAGACCATTAAGACCGCTATCTATAATAACTCCTAGGAATTTAGTATGCTGAACCAATTCAATTTGAGTATAATTGATAAAAATTTTAGCTAATTCTGTAGGATAACGTTTATTAATATTACAAAAAATCATGAAGTTACATTTTTTTACATTGATGGTAAGTTTGTTCCATTGAAACCATTCCGCAATTGAGGATAATTCCTCATTGACAGTTTTAATTAAAATATTAAAGTCTTCGTGTGAAGCTGCGAGGTTTGTATCATCTGCAAATAGTAGTGGGAGGAGTTTGGTGCATGTGCATGTCATGGCCATGTCATTGATGTAAATTAAAAATAGTAAGGGCCCCAGAATTGATCCCTGAGGGACACCAATCATAATCTGTGATTTCTTGGAAGTAAAACCTGCCAGATGTACATATTGCTCTCTGTTGGTTAAATAGTTACTGAACCATTTCAGGGCAGCATCCTCCACTCCGTATCTGTTGAGTTTGGCAATCAATATATGATGACTGACCGTATCAAATGCCTTACTCAGGTCCAGGAAGACTCCAAGGGCAAATTTTTTATTATCAAGAGCTGATGATATGTAGTTCACAAGTTGAATGAGAGCGTGCTCAGTAGAATGTCGTTTTCGAAAGCCATATTGATATTTATATAAAATATTGTTGGCTGCAAAGTGATTAAATAATCTAGAATAGACTAGCTTTTCCAAGATTTTTGATATGCATGGTAGAATTGATATTGGCCTGTAATTACTGAGTTCCTTGGAGTCTCCTGTCTTGAAGATTGGTGTAACTTTAGCAATTTTTTAATCCTGGGGAACAATTCCAGTTTTAAGAGACAGAGAGAGGATGTGAGTGAGGGGTTTGATGATATAATCAATGGTCTCTTTAATAAGGATACTTTTGATGCCATCATGACCATGAGCTGCATTTTTCAATGCCAAAGTGATATTGCGAACCTCTTGTAAAGTTGGTGGGTCAAAATTTTGGAGAGGAGGATACTGACCTTTGATCATAGAGCAGGGATCTATGTCAGAGCCATTGATGCTAGATACTAGTTCCGAACCAACAGATATAAAGAAGTCATTAAAGCCATTAGCAATATCAATAGGGTTAGAGAGAACCCCCTTCTTACCATTCATCTCAACAGGGGCAGCAAATTGAGATTTAGTGCAATTCAGTAAGTGATTAATAAGGTGCCATGTAGCTTTAATATTATTGGAAGCTTGAGTAAATTCATTGGAATAATATGTTTTCTTTGCTTTTCTTACTAAGGCTGTGAATTGATTTTTACATTTCTTATAGGTTACAGTATTTATAGGGGAGGGGTTAAGAATAGATCTCTTATAAAGTTTATTTTTTTTCCGGGAGAGCTTTTTTAATTCATCAGTTATCCACGGCTTCCCCTTAGAGGATTTATGTCTAGATTTTGTGCTCACCAAAGGAAAAGATTCATCTAAAGCCTTATTAAAGGACTTTAAAAATAATTCATATGCAATATTCACTTCTTGTGAAAGGAGTACCTCATCCCATATGATAGTGCCAATGGCTGACTTAAAATTCTCAATGCTGTCTCTAGAGAATTTACGGTAATTTTTTGGCTCATTCTTAGGAATGTTAGACTTAATACCGTTGGAGTGAATAAATTGGAAGACAGGGAGGTGGTCAGAGACATCACACATCAGGAGGCCTGAAGTGACCTCAAATTCATAGGAATTAAACAAGATATTATCGATGAGAGAAGCAGATAAAGAGGTGATTCTGGATGGTTTAGTAATTAGAGGGAAAAAATTAAAAGAATAAAGTGCATTTAAGAAATCAACCGTTTGTGTAAGATCACTTTTGAGCAAATTAATATTATAATCACCAAGTAGAAAACATATTTTTCTTTCTTTGGTTATTATTTCAAGAGTGGAATAAAGAGCGTCAATAAATGTGTTGATGTCTGAATCTGGTGGTCTATAAATGCAACCGATCAGAATGCTATCGCCATTAAGTTGCTGACATGATGGAATTTCAATAAATATAGACTCTGTGATAGTGGTGTCAAATTCAGCACTAAGTTCTTCTCTAGAATCAGCATTAAAGGTATTCAAAACATATAATGAGACACCCCCTCCTCTTCTGTTATTTCTACAAGAATGAAATGCTAAATAATTAGGCAGGGGGAATAAATTAGATACGTCATCGATCAGCCAAGACTCCGAAAAGGCCAGGGATGAAAAAGGAAAACTTAGAGTAGACAAGAAAGTTTTAAGTGCGTCATAATTTTTGGACAGACTACGAATATTCAAGTGGCATGTAGAGAAAAGATTTTTATAGAGGTTCAGTGTTTGATAGAGTGTATTCACTTGTACTTCCGAGTAATAATTGCAGGACAATTTTAATGAGTTTAAGTTAGATTGATTGACGTCAGGATTAAAGAAGGTATCATAAATGCCATAACTGTCCGTGTTCTGCTCAAACGGGTTGAATACTAAAGAGTTCATGTCAGTGGTGGTGGGTAAGTTTACAGAAGCCATAGAGATATTTAAGAAGCTTGTTATCAGATCGACACAGACTCACGTGTTGAAAACTGTACATCCGCTGGTTGAGTAGGCCTACATCCGATGTTAACTGGATCTTCCGTTTGTCCCAGACAGTTGCAAAATCATAGTCCATAATCAAACGCCACAAAAAATAAAATAAAATAATAGGTCCACATATCCACAGCTCACATCTTGGTTTTGTTCTGATCATCATTTGTACAAGTCCAGTTCATTAATTTCTTTCACCATCACTACTCTTTCCTCCTCCAGTGTCGCTCCATTCGTTCGGATAAAAAATTTACAGTTCCGAGTCCAGGTCGCTTTGATCTTTTTAGCCTTTTTAAGTTGCCGCGCTGCAAAAGCAATTTTACCTTTCTTCCTTGTTAGATGCTCATTCACAAACACGCCTGTGCTCTTTAGCTTGTAGCCCTGCTGCAGCAAGCCGACCTTGTCCTTTCTATTGACAAAGCGGACTATGATTGCCGGTGGAGTATTTTTGTTGATCTGGGGGAGTGTATGACAGGCCAAGATCTGATTGCTGTGAATGGGAATATCCATGCTGCCGAAGAATTGGATAACCTGGGATTCCAAGGTCTCTGTCTCGGCAGGTGATGTGTCATCAGCATTGTTTCCAGCAGCGACATTAGAGTAGGCACGGTGGCCTGTTTTCAGTCCGGAGATAATCACATCATCAATGCGGGAGTATTGCTCTACATCATCCAGCCTCTTTAACAGTTCTTTGATCTGTTCGTCTTTCTTCTGTAGTTTCGCTTCATAGCCGTTCACCTGAGCTTGGAGCATATTCACCTGTTGCGTGAGCTTCAGGATCTCCGTTTGTTGCGTTGCAATTTTGCCGACCTCTAGTTGGATTGAGGCCAAAGTTTTTTTAATATCTTCCATTTTAACAATGTGTATAAGCTTTCTTGTTATTATAATGCCCGGCGGGCACTTTGATCATTTTTATTTTATAAAAATTAAGTCAGGGCGAACGAGCAAGCAAATGCCAGCACCTGCACGTCAGCCATCTTCGTGTTGCGGTGTGATTTTACCATGAATGGTCAATGCAAAGTACCTCATAAATGTCTTTGCATATAAATATGCCTGCTGATCAATGGCATTTTACGTTCGATCATGGCAGAGAAAAGAAAAAGAAATTTTACGGAGACTGAAATCGAGGTGCTTGTGGGTGAGGTGGAGGCCAGAAAGGATATTTTGTTTGGTGGTCACAGTAGTGGCGTCACGAAAAAAAAAAAGAAAAAGAAAAAGTGGCAGCACATCGTCACCGCAGCGAATAGTTCCAGTGCCACAGAGTGTTCTGTGGCAGAAATTAAAAAGAAGTGGTCAGATGTGAAGGTGGAGGCCAAGAAGAAAGTGGCATGGGACCTTTGCGGAGGCCGATGGCTCTCTCCACGACGGCGCACGCGCCACAGTGTGCCACATTGAAGTGCACCTCCTCTGCGCTCTGCGGGTTGATGAAGGGGGTGAGGAGCCAGCGCTTTAGGGGGTTGCCGCTGTCACCTGCAAGGTATAACAGAAGAGTAATTATAAATCAGGCTTTAATGGGTAGAATCTATACAATGGTGTTTATGTACTTACCCAGGAGCCAGCCATCACGCGCAGCACTTGCCTGCAGTCTGCTCCCTACACTACTGTGCGTCAGGATGAATGAGTCATGTGTTGAACCAGGCCACCGTGCCACTACATTCGTCAAGATCATGTCCGAGGTACAAATAATCTGTACATTGAGTGAATGCATATTTTTCCGGTTCATAAGCAAATTCATTTTCACTCAGAGCCCCTATAGCAATGTGAATGCAGTCAATTGCGCCAATTACATTTGGGAAACTGGACATTGCTGCAAATTGCCTTTTAATGTTGGCCTGTTCACCCACAGTGTAAGGAAACCTGATGTATCGACTGGTCATTCTTATAATGCCATCCAAAACGGCTGGCATTATGGCGCTGAGGGATGGCTGCGATGTCCCAGACCTAAGGACATAATTTAACTGAATTATATCATACCCAAAAGGGGCTTTAGACAGACAACGTAACATTGTATAATATTAATCATATCAGACACTTACCTGTCGGCTGATTCCCGCTGAAAGGAGCCGGTCGCCAGAAACCCCAGAGTGGTCAGCACCTGGATATGCACCTGGGTGGCGCGGTTCCGGCGGGTGGGTCTATCTAACAATGGGCCCAGTTCAGCACATAGATCCAAGAGCACCGCTCTAGGGAATCTAAATCGGCTTATTAGCCAGTCATCATCACGGGCCAGGAAATCTCCGTGGTCCCTAAAACTTCTCTCCATCTTGATCCTACCATTTGCGTGATCTTCCAGCAGTGCCAGCGCATCCATTGTGCAGCATTACGAACGAGTGTCACCGCATTATTTATATGCTTACTCAGCAAATTGAATGATTGTTACACACCTTGTCACAATTACTACTAATCAATCAGTGCCATCCACTGTTCTGTATCATTTGAAGATGGAAGTATGATATATGAACATTGAGCATACATATAAAGGAACACATGTATAACACTGCAGACTTGGGTGTTTATGATTACGCGGGTCTATAAGTCTGATATGTGATGACATTAAATGTATGAGATCAATCTGGCTTCAATTCACCACCTCACCATCTGCACCATCAGTTCCACCTGTCTCCAAAATGTTCGTACGCAAGCATCAAAGTTGCCGTACCGGTGTGCGCATTCTCACGCTAAGTTTATTTTTATAAATCACAACCTGGAGTCATGGAGTATCATGACTTTAAAAGCACCAAATTAATTGCTCTAACAAATTTCGTTAGTAAATAATGTGAAGAATTGTAAAATATCATTTCCATGAGGCTGTTCAATCAGACAGTGAGAGATCACCCTATAGAGCCCTAAGTGACATAGTTGCTTTAAATAAATAAATAAATAAATAAATATATATATATATATATATATATATATATATATATATATATATATATATATATATATATATATATATATATATATATATACACATATATATATATTAGTGCTGTACATCCCCCCCTCTGCCAACCCGACGTCGGCATGTGACGTCATTCACTCCGCCGTGGCCCGTCTGCAAACTCAACACCCGAGTGCATTCATCGCTATCTCAGGTGACTTCAACCACGTCACCATGGCAAGAACACTGCCCAATTTCACGCAGTATGTGAGCTGTCCAACAAGAGAGGAGAAAACCCTGGACTTGCTGTATGCTAACGTCAAGGATGCATACAGCTGCTCCCCCCTCCTGCCTCTGGGCAGGTCAGATCACAACCTTGTGCACCTCACTCCCTGTTATGTGCCTCTGGTGAAGAGTCAGCCTATGACCACAAGGACAGTGAGGAGATGGTCGGAGGAGACATATCAGACACTGCAGGGCTGTTTTGAGGTGACAGACTGGCAGGCACTGCATCACGAACTATATCACTTTCTGTGTGGACTCCACTGTCCCATCCAAGACTGTCCATTGTTATCCAGACAACAAGCAATGGGTGACACATCAAAGACATCCTCAATCAGAAGAAGAGGGCTTTCAGAGCTGGCAACAGGGAGGAGGTGAGAATGATACATAAGGAACTGAAGGTGAGAATCAGGGAGGCTAAGGAGAAATACAGGAGGAAGCTGGAGTGGAAACTCCAGCAGAACAACTTGAGAGACAGTATGTGCGCCTGCAACACTGTGTGTCAGACAGAGTGGTCAGCAACACTTGGGGCTGTTCTCTCTCCCTTCCTCTTCACCCTCTACACCACGGACAGAGGCCTGCCACCTTCAGAAGTTTTCTGATGACTCTGCAATAGTTGGATGAATCAGAAAGGGCGATGAGGATGAGTACAGGGCTGCTGTGGACAACTTTGTCATATGGTGTCAGCAGAACCATCTGCAACTAAATGTGGCAAAGACTAAGGAACTGGTAGTGGACCTGAGGAGACCCAAGGCACCTGTGACCCCTGTTTCCAGTGTGGACATTGTGGAGGACTGCAAGTACCTGGGGGTACATATTGACAATAATCTGGACTGGGCAAAGAACACTGACACTCTCTACAGGAAGGGCCAGAGTCGTCTCTATTTCCTGAGGCAACCGAGGTCTTTCAACATCTGCCGGACTATGCTCAGGATTTTTCATGAGTCTGTGCTGGCAAGTGCAATTCTCTATGCTGTTGCATGCTGGGGCAGCAGGCTGAGGATGGCAGATGCTAACAGACTCAACAAACTGATCCGCATGGCCAGTGACATTGTGGGGATGGAGTGTGAGTCTCTGACGGTGGTGTCAGAGAGGAAGATGCTGAATAAGCTAAGGACTATCATGGACAACGTCTCACACCCACTTCATGATGTGCTGGCCAGGCACAGGAGTACGTTCAGTGAAAGACTCATACCACCAAAACTAAGGACTGAACGCTACAGGAAATCATTCCTGCCTGTGGCCATCAACCTACACAACTCCTCCCTCTGAATGGCCCTTGGACTTCACTGTCACTGTCTGGTCTGTTCTGTTCTGTTGTATATTTTACAATTTCAGTTTCTGCACATCTAATTCAATTTTGCATATTCAATATTCAGTATATAGTGTAATTCTAATATATATTTTACATCTCAATTTTGCACATCCAATTGCTCAGTATATAGTATATTGTAAAAATACTTGTTTTATTGCTGTACATTTTATTGTGTGGTATATTTCTGTATATTTGTATATTTCTTATTTACATATATCCTTAGTATTAATATTCTGTTTCTTTTTATATTGCCTTTATATATATATTCCTTCTCGTTCTTTCTTTCTAATTTTATTCTAATCTATAATTCTATTTTGTATGGAGCACTGCTACAAAAAACAATTTCCCCTCGGGGATTAATAAAGGAACAGTGATTCTGATTCTGATTCTGATTCTGAAAAATATCACATTAACATTTTTCTTATCACGAGATTAACGCTCTTTAAGACCTAGTGAACTTGTAGTTTTTTATAAGCTCTGGCCACTGCTAATAACGTAAGTAAAAATTACAGGATCCGGTTATAAACCGGAAACAAAACAATAGGCACGCCCCACACACGTGTTTGGTTTTTCCTGCTCGCTAGCTGTGAAAGAACAGGCTACTGGTTTGTGTGGATGTCGAAATGGATGCGAACAAGATTCTGAATCAAAAGTCTAGTTTCAAAAAGTTGCCAGATGGGTCGACTGACAAGACCAAAGTTATCTGTGTGTATTGTCAGCGTGAATTGAATTATCACCATAGCACATCCAGTCTGAAATACCACTTGATTGCCAAACACATGGTGAATGCAAATTCTCTGCCGCCTCCTTGTCAAAACCAAGCAACAATGGATGGCTTTCGACAGAGGCATATGGATGTTGTTATGTTCAAAGCAAACTTAAGAAAGGAAAGTTTAAGCCATGGTTTAACTGCACTATAGCCTGAGTCCTAGTTTACAATGATGTCCACTTTGTAACTTTATTTTGGATCACCCTGTTTTGATCCCTTAGAAAGGGTTGTTGAAGGGGCTTTTTTGTAACCAAGTATTTATTTTTTGTCATCTGTTTATTGACATTGTTAAATTGTGTGAGATTTTGCTTCAAATGTGAATGACTGTTCAAAGTGAGACTGTTAGTGTTAGTGTTAGTGTTAGTGTTAGTTCTGCCAAAAGCGTCACTGGCTCTCTTGAATTCATAGGGAAACAAATGGAGGGCATGCCAAGCAAAATTGAAACTGAGCTGAAATCCTGAAAAAGAAAACAAAGTGTTGTGTGACAGCTGCAACAATCTGGACACTTACCTATCTATGTGTTCCTGGGATCCATGAACAAATGGGAGAGAATGTCAAGAAGATCATCATCAATTTGATCTCTGAAGACCTGATATAGGTGACCAAAGATGCCAGGAACAAACTATGGCCACTAGTTAAACAGGCAAGAAAGGAAGGGAAGAAAGCAGGCTTCAGAGGGACCTTCACACACGTCCATGGTAAAAAAAAAAAAAAAAAAAAAAAAGGTCACAGTGAACAACATGTAAGCAAGAAGATTTAAAATGTATTAGGCATGTTGTCAATTTTACACAGCACTGCCTTTTGTGGGCTTAAACTTCAGGGGTTGATAGTTTGCAGAATTTACAACTAGTTCTTTTGTTCGTAAGTAGGAAGTCAAACATTTAATTAAATTTAATTTAAGGCAGTGGCACCTAATGGATTTTTGAAAAGTAAAATAACTGTCATAACTGAATGTATGCCATTAGCAGATGAAGTGCAAGCTTTTCCTTTGTTCTCTTATGCAGGTTTAGACTGAAAGTCCATCTTATAGGTTATCTTTCTCTGTTGGGAGTTGGGGTAAAAGAGAAAAACAAATGAGGGATAAACTACTTTTTTCCCCGGTTTATTTTTCATTTCCCGTTTGCAATATCAGTCTAGCATATCAGAAGATATACTCCCATGTAATGCAAGCTCAGTTCAATGAGAGTTTAAGAAAAAATATTTGAGTTTTTATTTCCTTTGATTTGCTCCTAAGAAGGAAAAAGTGGAATGTTTTGGGTAGTTTAACTGATGTGTATAATAAAAAAGATGTTTCTTAATGCCCTTGTTCTTTTGCTAATGGTTTAATTCAATTTCAATTTTTCAATTCAATTTTATTTGTATAGCGTCAAATCACAACAGAAGTTGTGTCAGGACAGTTTCCATATAGAGCTGGTACAGACCAAGCTCTTTTATCTACAGAGAACCAACAATTCCCCCATGAGCAAGCACTTGGCGACAGTGGCGAGGAAAAACTTCCATTTAACAGGCAGAAACCTCAGGCAGAACCAGGCTCTGGGTGGGCGGCCATCTGCCTCAACTGGTTGGGTGAGAGAGGGAGAGCAAATGAGGGACAGACAGACAGACAGACAGACAGACAGACAGACAGACAGACAGACAGACAGACAGACAGACAGACAGACAGACAGACAGACAGAAATGCAGTCAGAGAGAGAGAGAGAGAGAGAGAGAGAGAGACAGACAGACATGCAGTCACAGTAACAGTGACAGTGGATGTAATAACAGTAGTAGCAGTTGCAGTGGATGTCAGGCAGGGCCAAGGCAGGAGACACAGCTGCAATCCACAATCCAGATTCAGCCACTGTGTAACCTGCAAGACGACCAAGCACAGAGACTCCAAGGAAGGAGCTAAGTTAGAAACATGCCGTGGTAGGACATGAAAGCGTGCAAATGGAGAGGGACAGAAGGACAGAGGAGCTCGGTGTATCTTTGGAGGTCCCCCGACAGTCTAATGCTATAGCAGCATAACTAGGGGCTGGTCCAGGACACGCCTGAGCCAGCCCTAACTATAAGCTTTATCAAAGAGGGAAGTTTTAAGCTTACTCTTAAATGTAGAGACAGTGTCTGCCTCCCAGACAAAGACTGGAAGATTGTTCCACAGGAGAAGAGCTTGATAGCTAAATGCTCTGACTCCTGTTCTGCTTTTTGAGACTTTAGGAACCATAAGTAGACCTGCATTCTGGGAACGCAGTGTTCGAGTGGGGCAATAAGGTACTATGAGCTCTTTAAGATAAGAAGGTGCCTGGCCATTTATGGCTTTGTAAGTAAGGAGGAGAATTTTAAATTCTATTCTAAACTTTACAGGGAACCAGTGCAAAGTGGCGAGTATTGGAGAAATATGATCTTGCTTCCTGGTTTTTGTCAGAACACGTGCTGCAGCGTTCTGGAGCAACTGGAGAATATTCAGCAATGAATTTGGGCAGCCTGATAGTAAGGAATTGCAATAATCCAGCCTGGAAGTTACGAATGCATGGACTAGTTTTTCTGCATCATTTTGAGACAAAATATGCCTGATTTTTGCAATATTACATAGGTGAAAAAAGGCAGTCCTTGAAATTTGTTTTACATGGGAGTGAAAGGACATGTCTTGGTCAAAGATGACTCCCAGATTCTTTACAGTGGTGCTGGAGGCCAGCGCAATGCCATCCATAACTGCTATGTCATCAGAAAGTGACTTTCTAAGATGTTTAGGGCCTACTACTATAACTTCAGTTTTAGCATCAGAAAATTGCAGGTCAAGGTTTATAGACCTGTTGCAGAGTTAGCAACCCATTTTTTCTTATTCTTATTGTTCTCTAGATATTGGTTGGATATTAGTCTTTTTGTTCATACTTGTCATGATACTTTGGAAATGCTATTGCAATACAGTATTTATCTCAGGTCATGTGCTTGAAGTGGTGTCATAGACACTTAAATTTAAAAACAATAGAGTGGAGTAGGTGGAAAGAAGCACAAGAAAACAGCAGACAAATGCAAGAATCCTAGAATAGAGATTTGATGTAAAGATAGAGAGCACTGTTTGCGAATCAAAGTAAGTGGAATTTTAAATTGCAATCCAGGACAGTTAAAGGAGTTGGTTACCTTGCTGAGCAGTTGGAGGCCTGCGGCTCTTCATCTTCAAAAATGCAGAAAATGACCATTCTCTTGTTTGGCTATAAATACATGGAATGGCTATTGCTGAGAAAAATGCCTACCGTAAGTAATATCAAAACAGGCTTTGAGTTCATGGAAATTTTGAGAAATAGTGTGACAAAGGAATGTGATGGGTCATTAGGTTTGATGTGAGAGTCAAAGATGGGTGGAACACATGTACATGGTCTAAAAGATGTATAATTGTATGTGTGTGTTGACAGCATGAACAAAGTGGAGAACACGTCAATAGCCGGGATGCTAACGTGATTGCTGACACCATCAGACAGCGACTACAACAGCTGTCAATTCAGTTACACAACAAAGCAAAGGTAACTCCCAGGTCACCTCAAATTCAAGTGGAAACCACAGTTTACCAGAGTGTAATGTCTTTTTCTCTGCAGGATGAGCTCTGATGATCTTAGGATGATGCCATCAGAAGGACCTGCAATCTAATTGGTCAGGGAGGGACAGAAGTGGATTTGATTAGTCTAGGACAAAGATCAATGAGTCAGCACTCCTTGATATCACCACAGCTGTAACACAGACAGATGACTGTCTGTGACTGTTACCTGCTGTGCTGAATATACTGAGTACCTCTGCCTTGTGTTTATTTGTTTTTATTCTGTCACCATTGTTTGTATTTACTCTATGAAGTAAAACTGTGGGACACTGTAAACTGGACATATTACTGAAACACACACACACACACACACACACACACACACACACACACACACACACACACACACACACACACACTCAGAGAGAGAGAGAGCCAGATGTTGACAGTGTTGAATTTCATTGTGTAGAAACTGTTGGACCTTCAGAATAAAATGGTATGTATCTATTAAAAGATTTTGACAGTCACATTAGTGTAAAAACTTTTCTGCCATTTTTATTCTATTTCTGTTCCCTCAATTACAAGTTCTATTTGATTGCACAAGTCATATTATATAGAACTGAAACCAGTAAACATTAATCTATTTGTCAATTGATAGAATATTAACTGTCAACTATTTTGATTATTTCTCTGTTATATTGTTTATTGAATATTTTGGGGTTTTGGACAGTTGGTCAGCACAACAGGAAATATGAATTTGCTACCTAGTGTGCTAGATAATTGTAACAGGCATTTTTCACTATTTTCTGATATTTTATTGACCAAACAATAAATGGAAAAAATAATTGTGAATTGCAGCTGTAATGCAGTGTAAAGTTACATAATCTTCTCATTCTTTGTAGGTGTATAGTATACATTGTAGTATCTAGTTTAGTTCTTGTTTGGTTTAGTTTAGTCCCAATTTGAATCTTTCAAGCAACACACATTCCCATCAGACAGGGTATCGGCAGGTCTTGAAATGCTTTGAATTAATTTTCCTCAGAAAAGCCCTTAAAAGTGTTAAATGTAATTTACAAAACTTTGAAATATCTTTTCTTGCCTGTAAGAGACAGTAGCATCATTTATCTTTTTTTCTTTTTCTCTTATCCAATTCTGGGCTGTCAGGACTCCTGTAAACTAAACGTGGGACTGTTGTGGCAGTGGATTGTGCTGCTGCAGCAAACACTGTCATTACAACTAGCTATAGTAGCTAGGAAGCTCATCGGTTTATTATGGGCAATTGCTGATTTTATCAAAATCCATCCATTAATTTTATTCTGCTCATCTGTGTCCGGGTTGTGTTAATTTACTCTAACATAAATGATTTTTGCTACATACTACTGGTATTATAAATAATTATTGACTATTATCCTTATTGGTGTGCTATCATACAATGGGGGAAAGAGCTAGATTGCATTCTATATGGTATTTGAAAGGTCTTAAAGCAGGGGTCTCAAACTCAACTTTCCTGGGATGAAGGAGGAAGAGTCTGCGTCAGCCTGGATCGCATCAAGTAGAGGACTCAAACTCAACTTACCTGGGGGCTGCTGTCTGGGTCAGGCTGGACTGCATCAAGTATTCCAGAAAAAAAGGGTTCAAGTATTCCCAAAAAATGAGCACAACTGATCCAATCTTCTCAATCTTTATTATTTACAGTTCTTTAATGTGAATGTTTCTTCTGAACATAAACAGTTCCTCTGAATTTGAACTTTCCTTTATGAACATGAACAGTTCTTCATGAACTGTCCTTCCGAACATGAACTTTCCTTCTTTACATGAAAGGTAGGCAAAAACATAGGCTTCTCTTGCCTACTCCTTGCTACCAGAGACCTGGCAGTGCTTCTTCTCACAATGCTGAGACACATTTGGCTCGATGGAGGAAACAGCTGAAACCCTCAGTATGGCTTGAAGATGCTCATCAGTAAGTCTGGACCTGTACTTTGACTTATTGAAGTTCATGGTGGAGAAGAGCTTTTCACATGGGTATGTGCTCCCAAAAGCCACATGGTCTGCTGGAACATCCTGGACAGCTCAGGGAAGGTGCATGGCAATTCTCTCAAGATTTTCCAAACTTGTCTGTGTATCGATTCACCTCCTTGAACTTGGCTTTGAGTTCAGAATTACATTGAAGGTCAATGTGCTCCATTTGAAGTACAGGAGGAGCATCTTGCACATCGAAGGGGAAGGGGTCAGCAAAAATTAGAAAAATGGCTCTGTGTGTCTTGAGGTCTGCAAACCTGTGGTCAAATTCCTCCTGTGGCTTTGGTTTGTCTGGGAGAGCTGGGCTTTCCATGACACAAGTTTGCGGAGAATACCCTCACGTTGTCATAGGCAGCACTGACAAGCTGCCCCTAGCCTTGTAGCTTCTTGTTCAGTACATTCAGCGCCTGTGTAATGTCAGTAAGAAAAGCTAAGTCCATGAGCCTTTTGAGATCACTTAACACGGGAACAGCCATCCCATCCTTCTCCATGAAGGCTTTTACTTCTGCTCTCAACTCAAAAAACCTCTTCAAGATGTTTCCCCTACTGAGACAATGTACTACGGTGAAGTAGAGCACATCCTCAAATTCAATTCAATTCAATTTGTATAGCGTCAAATCACAACAGAAGTTGTGTCAGGACAGTTTCCATATAGAGCTGGTACAGGCCAAGCTCTTTTATCTACAGAGACCCAACAATTCCCCCATGAGCAAGTACTTGGTGACAGTGGCGAAGAAAAACTTCCTTTTAACAGGCGGAAACCTCAGGCAGAACCAGACTCTGGGTGAGCGGTCATCTGCCTCGACCGGTTGAGTCAGAGAGGGAGAGCAAGAGAGAGAGAGACAGACAGAAATGCAGTCAGAGAGAGAGAGAGACATGCAGTCACAGTAACCGTGACAGTGGATGTAATAACAGTAGTAGCAGTTGCAGTGGATGTCAGGCAGGCCCAAGGCAGGAGACGCAGCTGTAATCCACGATCCAGATTCAGACACTGTGGAACCTGCGAGACAAAAAAGCACAGAGACTCCGGGGAAGGAGCTAAGTTAGTAACACGCCGTGGTAGGACATGAAAGCATGCAGATGGAGAGGGAGAGAAAGACAGAGGAGCTTGGTGTATCTTTGAAGGTCCCCCGACAGTCTAATCCTATAACAGCATAACTAGGGGCTGGTCCAGGACAAGCCTGAGCCAGCCCTAACTATAAGCTTTATCAAAGAAGAAAGCTTTAAGCCTACTATTAAATGTATTCTGACTCTATTTCCTTCAAAAAGGCACAGAACTGTCGTTGCTTTAAACCCCTGGATCTGATATGGTTGATGCATTTCACAACAACAGACATCACATTGTCAAACCTCAGGCATTTACTGCAAAGGGCCTGCTGATGGATAATGCAGTGTAGAACAATGGCCTTCTCCATATTCTCCTATTCCAGTTTTCTTTGAACAAGTGCCACCAGTCCATTTTTCCTTCCTGTCATTGATGGCGCTCCATCGGGTGTTATTCCAGCAAACCTCCTCCATGGCAAACCGGCATCCTCAATAGTACTACACAGCTGGTGGAAATCTCCTGAGCGGTGGTTTGACCATGCACTGGAATCACTGTGAGCAACTCCTCGATCACTTCAAAATTGTTGTCAACACCACAGACATATACTGCGAGCTGCACAGTGCCAGTCTTGTCTGTGCTCTCCTCAAGAGCAACTGAGTATGCACATAAACGTTTGGCCTTCTCACGCAGTTGATCATATATGTTTTCTGACAGGTCAGAAATGCACTCTGCCACTGTGTTTGAAGAAAGATTGATGTTGCTAAACTGACCCTTCTTTTCCAGACAGACTGCACTTGCAGCTAGCAACATGCACTTTTTAATGAATACGCCTTCCTTGAAAGGCTTACGGGCCTTAGCAGCCATCTCACTCACCACGTAGCTAGCTTCGACTGTGGCTTCATTCTCTTTGCTTGCTTTCTTAAATAAATCTTGTTGCCTCAATAGACATGTTTTAAGATTGGCGACCCGGTTCTTTTTCTCATCTCCCTGGTATTGTGTATACTCCTCAGCATGTCTAGTTGAGTAATGACGTCTAATGTTGTATTCATTGTACATTGTGCATATGAGAGACGTAGGGTTACCCCTGTGCTCAACAAAAAAGATAATGTCTCTCCCACTTTTCCTGAAATTGCCTGTTCTTGTTGCCAACCTTTCTCTTCAAGGCACTTTTTGAGAGAGACATGACTGGACCTGGGTTATAGCAATATATGACACTATCAATTGTAGGGCAACTAACTTAATTTGATGTTGCATTCGTTGATAAAATGACGGGGCACCACCTTCCTCAGCTAAGAAGGACTGCAGAATTAACTGCTATAATGCTGATAAAATACTAACGAATGAACTAACGTTAAACCAGTCTGATAATCTGAAGTGTAAACTCTGGATACAGGGATCGTATATATTCAGCTCGAAAGGACACCGTCTAACCATAAATCAGAATCTCATTTATTAAGCACAATTATGAGTAATGAATAATGTATCATGAATGGTACGACAGAAGATATGAGGTGATATGACATAACACAAAAGGAACTTATGGCAAAACAAGTTTGGCGATAGTGAGAAGTAGTTGTAAGGGGATAATAGGGACGCGAACGTTAAGTTAAGGGATTAAACGAGTAGTTGAGAGAATTTGGATAAATTAGCAGTATCTTAACCTCACGGACCAACTCTTATTCAAACCCACTTAGCATGCCTACTTGGTTGATGACGTCCCGGTAAATTCTGCTCCAAACTAACTCGAAGATGCCCAGGTGCTTGTCCGTGGCTCGATCTGCTCGGTGGTCTGGTGGAAGGCCCAGACACACCAAGCTGATGTTGGACGGTGATGTCTCTTGAACTGGGTTCTACGGTGTCAATTACAGATAAGGGACGGCTCCAGATGGTTGTTAACCCAGACCAAGGATCAACGGCTGGCTGCAGGGTTTTGGTTCAGTTGAGTCCGTGAAGGATTATTTTAGACTGATAGTAACAAAATTGATAGTGCCTTCGATGGCCGGTCGCAAAGGGTCTACAAAATTATTAATATTTGACTAAAATTTACAGATACTAAAACAAAACATGTGAGTTAGAAAAGTGAAAGTTTACAGCAAAACTACAGAAACATGTCTTCTGAAAAATAAATCACGGTACTAGGTATTGCTTTTGAGTCGCTTGAAGACGGGAAAAATTTAAAGAGCAAAACGACTGTACAAGACTAAGACAACTAAGAAGTAACAAACAAAACTAAAACATAACGTAACATAACTTAAACTAACTTAAAACAAAACTGAGTATCGCACACTGAATTCATGCTGCGGCTGCAGACATTTAAATCTCACTCCAGTGCGTGTCTAATGGAGACAGCTCCTCATGGAGCTGGAATTAATTAATGATTCATACGAGGGGCTCATCTGCTTCTCACTATGGTCAATCACATATATTTTGAATTGACGATTTTCAATGACATTTCAACATTGTTCACAACATGCGTTAGGCAATTCCTATGATTGGACGACAACATTAAACGATAATCATGGTAACAATTTCATCCTAATATGTATGATGACTCAAGGTATAGCTAACACAAAATAAAGAAAGGCAGACTATATTTGCCCAAAATGATTATCACTATTCCGGTTACTTATTAAAAATGTATCACATCAAGCGTATTCAACTTGACTGTTATGAACCTCTAGATGGCAGTATGGCTCCACGATAAAAATTCAGACAAACTTTATAAAACAGTTAAAATCACAACTTTGTCATTCTTCAAGTTAGAAAAACTGAAAAAACATCAATATTATACATATTAGGGGTCCTGTAAGGTGAAAACATCAAAAGTTAAGTTAAGCACACAAACATACAGCACAGTTTGCTTCAGGAATGTCTAATTTACAACCCATCAGCATTATCTGATTTTTGGAGGTTCCTCTGGAGCCTGGCACCATTCATTCGGACAGTTTTATTGTCTTGATCTCTCATGGGGCTATCAGGAAAGAATTGGTGTTGCCATGAGAAACACAGTGAGGAGAAGGTGAGGAGAAGGCAACCTTTGATGTTGAGGTGTCTGTGTCTCTAGCTTCCCTGAAAAGAAAACATGGAGGAGATGTCTCTTGGCCAGACATCTTGTCTCTGAAATTAACACCTTCCTTGTAAACAGTTCAAATGGTCAATAGCTCTTAAAAGTTGGGATGCTTTACAACTCCATTTATCCTGAAGGAATGTAGAGAGGGTAAGAGGTCAGTTAGAGGCCAGTTCTGCTAAACAATGGTCAAAGCCCACTCATGATACTCATGATACAAAAAAAGCATGGCACGCACAACAACTTAGCTAAAATGTGCGTGCGGGCTGCACTAACACTAATCTATGATGTCAAGTAAGGGGCCACAAAATATCATCCCGTGGGCCGCGAGACCCATGTCTTGAAGTATTATATTTCAATTTGTGAACCCTGCAGAAGTCCTGTGTAGAAATAATAACCCTGAGTAATTATTGGTTATAAACGGTCATTAGTTATTCTTTTAAATATAATGACTTACAGTATATTATTAATTATTGAGAAAAGTATAAAACTAAAAATTAAATGTAGCTGAGCAAAAAAGATTATATCAGTCATTTGGTCTATAAAACAACAGAAAACTGATACATAACAATCCCATTGTTCTGGAGTACAAGGTGAGGTAAGCACACCTTTTCCCTAAATACCAGGCCAAAATCCTACATTACTACAAGACAAACAGCAAATTCTCATATTTTAGAAGCTTTTAACCATCAGGTTTTGGAATATTTGCCTGAAAAGTGGCTTAAACAATAAATTGACAAAGTATTTGCCGATTTCATTTTCTTTTGATCATCTAATCAATTCAATGAATAGCCGTCGCAGCTCTAAAGATGTTTTTGCAGAGATTGACTGTAGAGGGCTATTTTCACGTTCATTTGCTAAAAGGGAAAGTTCCTTTGTTCTCAAATAAACATGTACAAGTAGGATTTTGTGACATCACAGCTAGTTTGGACCCAAATGTGGTTTGATATGCACCTTACAGATGTGGACATTTTAAATAACGGACCTAATAAGTAGTAGTAGAAGTAATAGTAGTTTGTTGAATGTTTTGGTAACCATATCAGACGATGTACCATTCAAATCTGAGTATTTTTATACATCTTAAAACATGTGGAAGTAACCTTTTATCTTTTTCTGAAGTATTCCCTATTTGACCAGCAGATGTCACTGTTCAGACTAGTTCTTCTCAAAGAGACTTCTACAGACAACAGGAGCTTAAACAGAATGGATTTGGTAAACTATGTTTAAAGGGAGTTTATGAATAGTTTTAAATGAGCTCAGGATACCTTGTGATCTGATTAATTCAAAACCTGTCAATGATGAATGCTTGGAACCCATGACCATAAACATGGTAAGTATAACTACTGAGATTGGATCAATGTGTTTAGAATAGTCAAAAATAGTTCATTTTATTGAGTAGCCTGCGATTATCAGTGTGTTCTTGGGTAAGTGATAGAAAAATAATCCATTAGTTATATAAACCTTATCAAAAACATGATACAGATTTGATGCGCTGTTTTTGTGTTTAGTTTGTTATTTGTGATTTCCACATACAAATATGAGAATGGGATTAATTGAAACTAGACTCACAGGCAGGTATTGACAGGGTCTGTGCTCTTTGCACAGCCACAGTTGGCTGCAGGCCTACGAGCGTGATTAAGTTGCACATTGACAACAGCACAGAGAGATTAGAAAGATAATATCAATTCATGTGCCCAGTGGATATTGGGTTGCAACTTTATACACAATTTTGTCTCAATAAAGAAAACTTGGGCTAAAATATGCATATATAATATAGTATATGTTTAGTACTAGTGTATAAGCCCTGAAAAGGTGGAATTTGAATCAATAATACATGGACACAAAGTTTCTTCACCTCACTTGTAATGACTGAACGGAGGAAGTGAGGTGTCTGTAAAGTACTTCAACAATTCTATACTGCCCTCTGGCAACTGCTACCAATCTTCCACCTGCTGGTTTTAGAGTAATATTGGTGCATGGTGAATGCAAGTTGGAAATCCAAATTTCAGTGCATAATTATTGAATATCCTGTCGGCCACTGTTTTTCCAGACTTTAATGTTGTAGGGTACGTCTGTGCCAAACATGTGAAATGATCTACAATCTCTAGTATATACTCATAGCCACCCTTGCATTTATGGAGGTGGAGGAAGTCCAGTGACACAAGTTTGAATGGCTGGGTGGCCCAGCCATTTTTTATTTTTTTGTCTTAGGCAAGTACAGCTCATTACATATTCCTCTATTTCCCACAAAAAATGTTTTCTAATCAGCGATATTGTCCTGTCAGTGCCTTGGTGCCCCATCTGATTGTGTAGCTCCTTTAATGCCATGATTCTACATTTTTTAGGCAATCCCATTCTCTCTCTCTCTTGCTCTCCCTCTCTAACTCAACCGGTCGAGGCAGATGGCCGCCCACCCAGAGCCTGGTTCTGTTTGAGGTTTCTGCCTGTTAAAAGGAAGTTTTTCCTCGCCGCTGTTGCCAAGTGCTTGCTCATGAGGGAATTGTTGGGTCTCTGCTTTTGTTGTGATTTGGTGCTTTACAAATAAAATTAAAAATTGACCATTTGCTTTCTGTGGGCTGCTTTACTCCATAGAACTCAATTTTGATATATCTCCGGCTTACCCCATTCCCAGAGGAGACAACGGCTCTGTGCATTAAATTTTTTCATGTCTTGACCTAAGGGTCTCTCTCCAGACAAGTTGCATTGCAAAACTGGCCCAAAATGTGAGACTTTTTTTATCCTGTAGTACCTGGGTGGGTATTAATGACACAACCGAGGGATAAAGCAGACTCTTAACAGAGATGGCCATAGACCATGAGGCATTTGACTAGTTTCTACTGCCAGAGCAGTTGCTCCCACTGCATCATAAGACATCTCCTCCATGCATTCATTAGCTTCTCAGCATCTACCAGCACCCTAAACAAACTATCAGCATTGATGTTCTGCTTGCCAGGGCAGAATTTGATGGTAAAGTTAAAGACTGCAAGTTCTACTAACCACCTACTTTGTGTGGGGTTCAACTTAGCAGGGAATGCCAGGACAGGTGGTTGAACCAGATAGTCTATCAGTTGCTCAAGGATTTGTTGGTATGAATCTGTCCATTCAGTTGGCGTGTGAGATGGCACTATTTTTGCATTCCCTTTTCCATATAACTTTGTGAGCTTCCTGTGTTGACTGGTCCCTTAGTTAGTTCATAAAGGGGGCTGGTAAAGCAAGAAAAGTCCTTTCTGTACTGGCAGTAGGAGCTCAACTTTTTGTCTTTCAGAACCCTGAAGGCAGCAGTGTCAGCAGGATCAACTCTATTCCCTTCTGCTGATACTATTTTCCCTAGATAATGGATTTTGGTTTTGAATAACTCACCGTTGCTTGATTTTAACTTGACTCCATACTCCCTCAGTCTCTGCAATACTTTTCTTATATCACTTACATGGCTTTTAAATGTTTGCTGAACACTAGCGTATCATCTAAACGGGGGACACATACTTTGTCTCGGAGGACCTCTAAACACTCTTCCATGCAGCATTGAAAGGCTGTAGGAGCATTAATTAGCCCAAAAATAAATCCTGGTCCATTCATACTGTTATACTCTGCTTGTGGTTTGTTTTGTTGTGTTCTTTTCTGTTGGAATTTGGTTTGTGTTTTCTGTGTCTGTTTTCCGCAGGTGAGGTGTGACCGGGCTGAGCAGATGGCTGACGGCGCACCTGCTGCTCATCAGTTAATCCTCCCCTGAATTTAAGCAGCGTGGCGGCTCTGCCTCGCTGCCAGATTGTTTTGAGCCTGTGCATCAAACTTTCCAGCCTGTACCTTGTCTCATCGAATTCCTAGTAGTGTTATTATTCCTCTGCCAGCGTTGTGCGAGTCTCGTTTTGTTATTTTCGTGTTTTCTAGTTGCCACTCGTGTTTTTGTTCTTTGACTCTTAGGTCAACCTTGTAACGTTACCTTGTAGGTAACAGTTGAGGAGGCATTTTTCCCCACCAGTTCAGTACTGTTGAATGTTTCTCTATCAAGTCATATTTTCATATTTTCCATTTTCAATTTTGCACATCCAATGCTCAATATATATATTTGTTTTATTGTTGTACATTCTATTGTGTTGTATATTTGTTATTTACATATATTTTTAGTATAAATATTCTGTTTTTTTATATTGCTTTTAAATATATATATCTTCTCTTTCTTTCTTTTCTAATTCCATTCTAATTCTATAATTCTATCTTGTAGGGAGCACTGCTACAAAAACAATTTTCCCTCGGGGATCAATAAAGGAATCCTGAATCCTGAAAAAGATGTTTCTTTTTTGGTCGGGCGCAATCTTACATGAATGCGCTTGTTGTGTTTTTGGGACAAGCTGTATGAATGATCTACGGTTTTCTTTATGCTCTGGCCAGTGACGACACTGATATTCCAGAGAACAATAAAGTGCTGTTTTACACACTAAGCATTGTTGAAACTTCTACTTTTTCTCATTTTCTACACTGTTTGTACATTTTTGGGACACTCTGACTGATCAGGGGTCTCATTTATAAAACTTGCTTACGCACAAAATGGGGCATAAAAGTTGCGTACGCAACTTCCTGCGCAAAGGTTGTGATATAAAAATAAACTTAGCGTGAGAATGTGCGCACCGGTACGCCAACTTTGATGCTTGCTTACGAACATTTTGGAGACAGGGGGAACTGGCGGTGCAGATGGTGAGGTGGTGAATTGAAGCCAGACTGATCTCATACATTTAATGTCATCACATATAAGACTTATAGACCTGCGTAATCATAAACACCCAAGTCTGCAGTGTTATACATGTGTTCCTTTAGTGAGCCGTTAGGCCTACTACTGTATGCACAATGTTCATATATCATACTTCCATCTTCAAATGATACAGAACAGTGGATGGCACTGATTGATTAGTAGTAATTGTGACAAGGTGTGTAACAATCATTCAATTTGCTGAGTAAGCATATAAATAGTGTGGTGACACTTGTTCGTAATGCTGCACAATGGATGCGCTGGCACTGCTGGAAGATCACGCAAATGGTAGGATCAGGATGGAGAGAAGTTTTAGGGACCACAGAGATTTCCTGGTCCGTGATGATGACTGGCTAATAAGCTGATTTAGATTCCCTAGAGCGGTGCTCTTGGATCTATGTGCTGAACTGGGCCCAGTGTTAGATAGACCCACCCGCCGGAACCGCGCCATCCCAATGCATATCCAGGGGCTGACCACTCTGGGGTTCCTGGCGACTGGCTCCTTTCAGCGGGAATTAGACGACAGGTAAGTGTTTGATATGATTAATATTACATAATGTTACATTGTCTGTCTAAAGCCCCTTTTGGGTATGATATAATTCAGTTAAATTATGTCCTTAGGTCTGGGATATCGCAGCCATCCCTCAGCGCCATAATGCCGTTTTGGATGGCATTATAAAAATGACCAGGTGATACATCAGGTTTCCTTACACTGTGGGTGAACAGGCCGACATTAAAAGGCAATTTGCAGCAATGTCCGGTTTCCCAAATGTAATTGGTGCAATTGACTGTACTGACATTGCTATAGGGGCTCCGAGTGAAAATGAATTTGCTTATGTGAACCGAAAAAATGTGCATTCACTCAATGTACAAATTATTTGTACCTCGGACATGATCTTGACGAATGTAGTGGCACGGTGGCCTGGTTCAACACATGACTCATTCATCCTGACGCACAGTAGTGTAGGGAGCAGGCTGCAGGCAGGCGCTGCGCGTGATGGCTGGCTCCTGGGTAAGTACATAAACACCATTGTATAGATTCTACCCATTAAAGCCTGATGTATAATTACTCTTCTGTTATACCTTGCAGGTGACAGTGGCTACCCCCTAAAGCGCTGGCTCCTCACCCCCTTCACCAACCTGCAGAGCGCAGAGGAGGTGCGCTTCAATGTGGCACACTCTCGCGCGTGCTCCGTCGTGGAGAGAGCCATCGGTCTCCTCAAAGCTCGGTGGAGGTGTTTGGATGCCTCGGGGGGCAGACTGCTTTATCACCCTACAAAGGTGTGAAAAATAATAATGGCTTGTGGAGTTCTGCACAATGTGGCACTGGGGAATGCTGTTCCCCTCCCGCATGGCCTCCCTCCCCCACATCACGAGGACCCGGATCCACAACCACCTCCCCGACATGAGGAATTTCAGCAGGGAGCAAGGCTCCGTGAAGGTGTCATGCGGCGTTTTAAATAAGACGGCAAGTATGTTTCAGTTTTTAACAAGATCTTTAATGGAGCTGGCAATGTCAGACATGACCTCACACATGTTGCCCATCACTGTGCGTATTTGCTGGAGCTCGTCACGGACTTCATTAATGGCACTGATGGTGTCCCTTTGTGTTTGAAGGACAGCGTCCGTCGGTACTTTGCATTGACCATTCATGGTAAAATGTGGGTGTGTCGGGGGCAGAATGTGAGGTGAATCCACCTGCGCAATCTTCCAGGTGGAGTGTGATTTATATAGATAATAATTAAATATATATAAAAACATGCACCTGTGCTGCATTATGCTTGCAGTATTCGTCCCCTTGCTGCTGGCACACAAAACATCTTGGCTGAGGACCTGGCATTGGATATCTCTGTGGTGCAAACCTCTGCTGAAATTGGGCAGTTCCTGTCATTAGCCTTGGGCCACCAGCAGGTTGGTACTCCTGTACTGGTCCACCTGGCTGATGGAAAACTGTGGTACTTTCCCTATTCCAGGCTGTGACTGTAGTTGAATGTAAACTGGATGGTTAGCTGCTCCATAATCTGTCTCTTTGTTAGCTGGAGGACACAGCTTTGGTGCCATTTCTGTCGTTTTCTCTGTTTTTTCCTGGTATTTCAATAAAGTTAGTGTTTTGCGTTGACTGATCAATGGTAAGTCGAAAAAGGGCTTCTTTAACCTCAAACTCCACATTCTCAACCTTGAGGTGGAAAATATATAGGTGGGGGAAAAAATGTAATTGAAGGGGTCTGTAAGGTAACTCAACAATTCTATAATCCCTCTATTGGAGACCTCCAGCAACTGCGACCAATTTTACAACTGCTCACACGAACAGTGCCCCCGTTTACTTAGATGAGAAAAAGGAGAACAGGTGGGAGGAAGAGGGAAAAAAAGGCAACTCCCAAACTCCCACAGTGTGGGATGAGGAAAAAAAAAACACTTTGGCACATAAGCAGCATAATAAGACATTACAACAAAACTTGAAGACTTGCACATATGGGGGGGGGGGGGGGGGGGGTTTGGGCCTGAGCATCTTGTCTGCATAACATCCAGGAGAGTGGAGAGATACTGGCCTTGGGAAGGCCAGTTATCTTGGGGAGCCAATGAAGATAACAATTGTTTTGGGTCAGGCCGACACTGCAATTTTTCGTCTGCCTTTGAGTCTCTCTGAGTCTCCTGGTGGCTTTGCTTCAAATATATCCAAATTCAGTGGCCAATTTCAGCCGAGCCGAGCTGACAACTTTTCCAAGTTGGCATCCATCCTGCGAAGGAGTTCAGGAATCGCATCCAGTCTGCGATTTTGATTAAGAATCGCATCCTGATTGTGACCGAGCTCACATATTGCTTGAGTCTGAGTGTTTGCAGCCCTGCACATTCCCTCAGTCATGACGGGCAGCTTCTCAATTGCCAAAAGTGCTGCCAACACCTTCTGAACTTTGCGATAGATCAGGAAAGTGCGTCTTCTCTTCAACTCTCACTCAGCAGGTTGGAGCGGGAGAGAGGTGGGCCGATCTACTCGGGGCGCAAGCTTCATTAGCTACACCTGCATCTCATCAGCTTATCACTCGGCTTTTTAAGCCACCTCATGCTCTACTCTTGTGCTGGACTATTCACTTGGTTCCATGCCACATGCAGCTTGCTTCAAAGTGATTATCTTGTCTCTCGTCTCGCTCCTCCTGTGTATATTTAGATCTCTTGTTAATACTTCACTGTGAGTTTTTTCATAGTCGCTTTTTGTTTCACAGTTGTAAGTTAGCCTTCCCAGGTTTTGGTGATTTTGAGTTTACTTTATTTTGCTACTTTTGAACAGCGTTTAGTTTTTTTCTATCATCTTTGGTTTTTACTTTCCCCCGAAGTGGTGATTTTCTGTTTGTCCGCTTGTATGCGTTTTCTCTGGCTCACGTGAATTTTGTTTGGAACTCTTGGTCAATACATACTGGTTTTCTGCATCTCTGCAACTGGGTCCTGGCCTTCCTTTGCCTCAACCGTAACAGTTCTGTCCCATATTTACCTCAGGCTTCTCCCTGTAGTTGTTCTTGGTCTCTCTCAGTTTCCTCCTAAGGTCTTTTTGGACAACTCAGAATTTCTCACAATCCTTTGCCATGAAGGCCCTCTTCTTTCTGTTAAGAAGACCTTTGGTTTTGGTTTATTGTTGTAGAAGCAGTGGACCTTTTTGGAATCCTAAAAGAAATTGAAGTACTGATTAAGTCTGTTACGCAGTCAGACAGAACCTCAGTGTCATTCGTCTAGTCTTCCAGGAACATTTTCCTGTCTGTCTTAAGGCTAATCCTTTAAATATAACGTTTACAGGACTTGATAAAGCAGAACGATACCAGGTCAATTGAAAAGAATTAATTTATTAACAAAGAACAAAACTACTAACAAAATCTCACTCAAACAAAGTGGAAATTACAAAAACAAAACTGGAGAACTGAGGCAGAGTGCTACAACGAACGTAGCTGGAGAACACTGAAACAGAGAGCATGATTTGCATAAAGTCCAAAGCACAACAAAAGCCCTGAAGAATAACTCTTGGACAAAAACTTCAAAGGAAGAAATGTTCAACAGTTTCTTCTTTTAATACTCACACAGAAGATAGGTTAACACATGGGAGAGTTCAGGACAAACTGGCAGAAAGTCTCCCCTAAATACTGCCGGCATGATGACGGTGTGCAGGTTCACCCATCCATCCATCCATCCATCCATCCATCCATCCATCCATCCATCCATCCATCCATCCATCCATTTTCTATACCGCCTATCCCTTTTGGGGTTGTGGGGGGGGCTGGAGCCTATCCCAGCTGTCAACAGGCAAGAGGCGGGGTACACCCTGGACTGGTCGCCAGTCAATCGCAGGGCAACACACAAGACAAACAACCATTCACACTCACACTCACACTCACACTTAGGGGCAATTTTTTAGAGTCACCAATTAACCTAATGAGCATGTTTTTGGTCTGTGGGAGGAAGCCAGAGTACCCGGTGAGAACCCACGCACGCACAGGAAGAACATGCAAACTTCACACAGAAAGGCCCCGCCCGGGGATCGGACCGGTGAACTTCTTGCTGTGAGGCACGCGCACTACCTGCTGCACCACCATACCACCCCGTGTGCAGGTTCAATTCAACATTATCTTAAATTATAAATTGTATTTGCAGACTGTTATGTACAGGATGGATTGCACAGATTATTGCACCAATTAATGCCCAGATTATTGCACAGATAAATTACAGATGATTTACAGATAATTTGATTGATTACACTGAAACACTGATTACTTGGAGCGTGTTTTTTTTGCTCTTTAACATCACGGCACCGTGTTGCTTCCCTTTATCCCTAGTTTTTTCCATCAGAGGGTTGTAACAAGGTGTGATGTTAGTGTCACTGGCCTGTAGCAGCTAGGGTCCTTGGGATGTGGGGTCTTTGGCACAGGTACCATGCAGGACGTCTTCCAGAGGTGTGGCACCCTTCCCAGTCTCAGACTCAGGTTGAACAGATGTCCAGTGATCCTGCTCAGCTGATCAGAGCAGGATCTGAGGAGTCTGGGACTGAGGCCGTCCGGTCCTGCAGCCTTCCTGGTCTTTAACCTCCTCAGTTGATTTCTCACCTGGAGAGGTGTGAGAGACAAGTTGGAGCAGGGGAGCTGAATGTCTTGTGATGTGGATGAGGGGCTGGGAGGGGCAGAGGGGGGTGGCGTTGGTGGCGGTGAGCTGAATACTGTGGTGGGGGGGGGGGGGGTCAGTGGGGTACTTGGGTAGATTGCTGGCAGATGAAAGGAGGGCTGCTGCAGGGCTGATGTCCTGGGGGAGGGGCAGATGCTTCCTCAAACCTGCAGAAGTGGGTGTTCAGCTCATCTGCCCACTTTGGATCCCCAGCTGCCTGGGAATTTGGCTCCTGGTGGCCTGAAATGGTTTTGGACCTCTCCAGACTCCCCTGGTGTTGTTCTCCTGCAGCTGTTCCTCCATTCTCCTCCTGTATCTGTCCTTCCCCTCACTGATTTTCTTTCTGAGCTCCCTCTGAACAGTTTTCAGCTCCTCTTTGTGTCCTGACTTGAAGGCCCTCTTCTTCCTTTAAAAGAGCCTTAATGTCAGGATTAATCCAGGGTTTGTTGTTTGAGTGGCACCGTACAGTCCTGGTGGGTACAATGTTCTCCACACAGAAGTTTATATAGTCTGTGATGTTGTCTGTCAGACTGTCGATGTCCTCATTAGAGTTGTTAGCTTTGAAGCTCGGTTCTTTGGTTGGAAGCTCAAGAACGGTCTGGAGAAGTCTTCAGTTCACAGTCAAAGTATTTATTTCAGGTCACAGGTAAAGCAATGCAGCGCTGGTCTCAGAGTGTCAGAGTTCCCTCAGGATCTCAGCCAAAATGAGTGCCGTTCACAGACAATAGTTCACATTTAAGGAGTTGGGATTGACCAGCCCCGTACATTAATCAGTTCAGAACATTCTAGACATCTTCAAGTACCATGTGATAAGTAATCCATATGTGTGTCTGTGTGTTGTGTCAGGCGTGAAGATAATAATTGCAGACATCGTAAATAAGGAGGAGAGTTGCCATGAACATCTTGTTTGCCACTACTGACTGTCTCTGGGGACATGATATTTATGACTCAGGGCTAAGAGTTAGACCTTCTATCACAGTGACAAGATGTTTTTGTATGCCAGAGCACAAAACAAGATGTTAGAGTGTTAAACAAGATGTTCCCCGTAACAATCCCCCTTTTGACATGATTCTATCATGTCAACACAAATACTGGAATATAAGTGTATAATTGAAAACCTCAAAAGTTAACCAGTGATCGTATAAATGACAAAATTAATAAACCATAAAAATGAATAATGAACAATGCAGGAACACACAAGATGCAATAATATAAACCAATGAACACAGCAAAAATAAAGTCATAAAGATTAAAAACATAGTGACCAAAGGTCTCACTGTAGTACAGAAAATAACATGACTATCATAACGCATTTGAAAATAATAAGTGTGTAACATACTTGAAATATATAAAAAACAGTGAAATAAAAATCTGACATAAATGTGTATGAAAACAGAATGATATGAAGGCATACCGAAAACAAAATCACATAATGCAATGTAACTCATAATAATAAAAAATAGTAAACAGTAATAATAATGATATAATGAAAATAGTAAAACTTAAATGCTCTGTTGTTTTCTCTTGCTCTCACAATCGTCTTAATCTTTTTTCCATTTTTGTTGTTTTTCTTTTGAATGTTTAAGCAGATCTAGTTGCAACATGAGCGGATCAGAGTCCAAGGTATGAAAGTCAATTCAGCAGCAGCATGGGGGCTATCCCGAACTGCCAGGAGTGGGTCCCAGTCAGTCTGAGCGGAGTCGGGCCACAGTGAAACCAGGAGAACCAGAATGACCGTAGCAGACAGCCGAAGTAGGGCAGACTCGTATTTTATCTGGGCCGTCAGGTGCCGGTAACAGCAATGGAGTGCGCATTTAGGGTGATCAAACAACCCAATTTGAATGTTTGAGGCCAGCTGCAGGACTCTGATCCAGCACAGTTGCACTAGGAGAAATAGAAAAACATATCATAATTAATAGTAGTTTTGACTGTGACTGTGAAAGATATAGGTAATTAATTAAAATATAGAAATAACTTTAAAACACATTAAGTTTTTGAATTAAAAGTTAAACCTAAGAAGTTGTTGTTTGTCTTCTATTTTGCATCTTATATGTGAGCAATATGTGTAAGCTGTTCTTCATTGCATTAACAAGCAGCAAGCATATCTTCGTTGCACAAGCATGTTGTAAAAGTAAATCATGAAAAAAAATTAATGAAGCAATTGGAAATAAATTGTTAAAAATAACCAGAAATAAACTTGTAAAACGTAAAAATAATACTGTGTTCATTGGAAAAACTGTTGTGTGTTCAAAACAGGAAAACATAACCCAAAACAATGTGATACTGAAACATAGCGTACAATGAAAATGCTTTGTTGCAAATATTAAAACTTAAAGTAATAAAAGATAACATCACAAAATGAATAATATCGTAAAACAATAATAATGTAAGAAATCATGCAGGAGTACTTAGTCTTGTTCTGAGTATACAATTAGAGATAATAGATTCAAACCCAATCACGCCTCTACGTGTATGCAAGAGCTATATGTAGGAGTGTGTTAACCCTTAGTGTTTCTCATGCGTATTCGTGTCGTGCAAGCAGCATTCGTCTCCATCTTCCTCCACGAAGTCCAGTTGTGCTTCACCAGGATACTGTACTCATTGATAATGAGGTGGTGGTGGAAATTTATCATTAATGGCCGTAGTAATACATTTTAGACAGAGGTGCCTGATGCATGGTATACAGCAACATCCACATAAGGTGAAGACAGTTACTGCAGCAATGAGTGACATCAAAATGGAAGCAATTAGGGTCCTCCACTTGCCAAAAGTAGCATCAAACCAAGTGGGCAGGGTATTATCAATTCCAGAGTCTTCAGCTAGTTCAACAGATAATGTCCTGAGGCCAGCGAGGGCTCGGGTTACAGAGCCATCTGGGGCTGTGTTATTAGGGATAAACACACAACAATCTTGAGCAAAAAGAGCACACACACCACCTTTTTCAGCCAGGAGAAAGTCAAGGGACATTCTGTTTTGATATGTCATTAGAGAAGTAGCAGCAAGTTGTTCATGCAGGCCGGCAATGGCATCTCTAGTCATGTTGTTCAATCTTTGAATATTAAAGTGCATATAGTTGATCCGATCAACGTTCTTATTTATCGTCACCCACCAGAAGAGAGAAGATTCAAAACCTGCTGCAACTTGATTAACCAACTTATATTCATCAGGCACACCTCTGGGAACGCCAATTGCATCTATTTAAGTGGGGGTGTTGTGGTATAGGTCAAATAAGCTACGTTTCTTCCTGTGTGGGATAATTGTAGATCAAAAGGATGCAGATTGCCAAGATAAAATCTCATCTGCTGTGGTCAGAACAAGTTTGACTGGGGCAATTAAGGAAAGGATAGTACATGTTCCAACCCAGTGTGGAGGCAATGTATTTCTTAGTAGTTTTCCTCCACAATACCAGTACACATCTGCCCGGGCATGGGAAAGCAAAGTCACATTTTTCCAGTCAGTGACATTAATCGTGTTAACACACCAGTCATTTGGGATATTTCCTATGAAGGAGCCTGCAGGGTCTGCTCTCACTAAGCAGGTGTGGTTATTTTTCACAGGGGTAAAAATTGGGGGAACCATAAGCGGTTGAGACAATGGGTAAGGTGCCTCAAGGTCTTTACAAGGGTCCACAGGGTTGTCTGTCATGTGCAAGTGCAACATGCAATGGGTTTCATTATCAGAAAACGGTGAGGGAACTGTTAACAAAGCCGGTCGAGGCGAGGAGCAGACTATGCATTCCTTCTTTGTGGATACCTCGGCAGCGTTCTGAACCCAGTCTAGCCAATAGTTTTTCTGTGAAAATCCAGTCTCGATCAAAATTTTATCATGCATGGTATAATTTTTTATATTGAGGTTAGTTACTGTTGTGGGTTCTGTTACGAGAGGTGTCGAAATCTCTGCGTCTGTGGTGGCCGATTGCTGAGTTATTTTAATAGTCGTCAAAGGATCTTTGCCAGGTACGTCTACTCCTAATGCCAAATAGAAATAATTATCGAGTGGTGGCCAGGGCAAACGGGAGAAGGTTAGGTTCTTTACAGTGATAATCAGAGGATTTTGCTTGGTAGAGGAATCAACTTGGTGATCTCGAATAATATCATCTGCCTGTTGTATTCACTGTTACTGTCCTCGGTTCGGAGGCGTCTACCCTGTGCTCCCGCTCGCTGGGTGTGCACTTTTAACCCTTTAACTGCCTCCCAGTTTTGCGCTGCTTTTAAGGATTCTCTCCTGTACACCGTGGATGACGGTGATCTCAGTGCTGACGAGCTCCTAACTCAGTTTGACTGTACCTGTACTGAGATTTTGGACTCTGTTGCTCCTCTGAGGTCCAAACACACAAAGCCACTTTCTGAGCCCTGGTTGAACGACTTTACTCGCTCTCTCAGACGCGCCTGCAGACAAGCAGAGAGGAGGTGGAAAAAGCACAAGCTCCAAATCTCCTTTGGAATTCTACAGGACACTTTAGGGAATTATCAGAGAGCTGTGAAAACTGCGAAAACTGAATATTTCTCCCACCTTGTGGCCAGTAACAGCCAGAGGCCTCAGGTTCTTTTTAATGTTACTGACTCTCTTATTAATCCAGATGGCATAGCTCACATTTTACCATCAGCTTCTTCGCGTGAAAATTTTCAAAAAAATTTTGTTAACACGATTTCTGGTTTTAGTTTTTCTCACACTATGGGTTTTGTCGATCCCTCTGTTCCTCCTTTGTGCCCAGCTGTCTTCCAGCAGTTTGAGCCAGTCTCCTTCCACTGTCTTTACGAGGTGGTCAAACAGCTACACCCTGCGAACTGCCCCCTTGACAGTGTCCCAGCACGCTTGTTTAAAGATGTTTTTAACACTGTGGGTTCGACCATTTTATCTCTAGTCAATACATCTCTCAGATCAGGGTGTGTTCCAGCTGCTTTTAAACATGCCACTGTGCAACCTCTTTTAAAGAAGAGAAATCTGGACACTTCTGTTCAATCCAATTTTAGGCCCATTTCTAAACTCCCTTTTTTATCTAAAGTTTTAGAGAAAGTTGTTTCTAATCAACTGAAAACTTTCTTAGATGATTTTAGTATTTATGAAAAATTCCAATCTGGTTCTAAGACATGCCACAGTACTGAAACTGCCCTTTTAAGAGTTTTTAACGATCTTCTGTTAAATGTTGATTCTGGAAACTCTGCAGTTTTAGTGCTTTTAGATTTGTCGGCAGCTTTCGACACAGTTAACCATGCCATTCTTTTATCGAGGCTGGAACAGTGTGTGGGCATAAAGGGAACAGCCCTTAAATGGTTTGAGTCCTATCTGACTGACAGGAGCTTCTGTGTTCGCCTTGGTGAATGCGCCTCACCAGTGGCCCCTCTCTCCTGTGGGGTTCCACAGGGCTCCATATTAGGTCCTGTATTATTTGCCCTTTACATGCTGCCCATGGGGTCAATTTTTAAAAAATATATCTCATTCCACTGCTTTGCTGATGACATTCAGATCTATCTGCCCTTAAAGGCTAATTGTGTGGACTCTCTGGAACCCTTGTTTAACTGTTTAAAAGACTTAAAATCATGGTTGGGCCTAAACTTCCTCTGTCTTAATGAAGACAAGACAGAAGTTGTGGTATTCGGTTCATCTGACAAGCTGGATCATTGTACTAGCATTCTTGGCACTTTAGGGTTTGCCACTCACCCCTTTGTTAAAAACCTGGGTGTGTTCTTTGACAGTGCCTTTAATTTCAACAAACAGATTAGCACTGTCGTTAAAAACAGTTTCTTACAGTTAAGGATGCTCACCAAACTCAAGCCATACCTTCCTCGTGGTGACTTTGAGAGAGTCATTCACGCTCTGATCACGACCAGGCTGGACTATTGTAATTCTCTGTATGTTGGCCTCAATCAGTCTTCTCTCCGCCGGCTGCAGTTGGTCCAAAATGGTGCCGCTCGGCTTTTAACTGGGACTAGAAAGCGGGAGCATATAACACCAGTCTTGGCATCGCTTCACTGGCTTCCTGTTAATTTTAGGATAGTTTTTAAGGTTTTATTTCTTGTTTGTTAAGTTTTACATGGGTTGGCCCCACCTTATTTAGCAGACCTTATTCAGGTCCACAAACCTATTAAAGACCTGAGGCCGTCCAGTCAAGTGGTCCTGGAGGTCCCCAGATCCAGACTCAGGACTAAAGGTGACCGAGCCTTTTCAGTGGCAGCCCCTAAACTTTGGAACAGCCTGCCACTGGACATTAGGGCTGCTCGGACGGTGGAATCTTTTAAGTCCCAGCTGAAGTCCCATCTCTACTCAGTGGCTTTCAGTTCGGTTGAGCGTTGACATCCTGGCTGCATGTATATTGCCTTTCTTCATTTTATGTTCATGTATGTTGTTTTTGTAGTGCTTAGAAGTCTGTAAAGCACTTTGGTCAACTTTGGTTGTTTTTAAATGTGCTATATAAATAAAATTGACCTTGACCTTGGGCCATCTTATGTATCTGACCTGCTTTTATCATATCAGCGGATCATGAGGTCCTCTGGCACTGGCCTTTTGATTGTTCCAAGGGTTCGGACTAAAACCCACAGGGAGGCAGCATTCAGCCACTATGGTCCAAAGCTTTTCAAAACTCACCTTTTTAGTTTGGCTTTCAATTGATTTCTTATGCTCTTTTAATTCAGACATGTTTTACCTTAGTACATTGTCTTTTAGCTTTTAGGTTCTTTTATTTTATCCAATTTTAGGTATTAGGTCTTTTAGATTTTAGGTCTTTTTATTCTATTTTCCTTTAGGTTTTAGCTCCAGTGCTTCCTCAGGGGGGGCCTCCATGCTGGGAGGGGTGTCTGGTCTGCCCGCCGGGGCGTTGTCCAGGGGACCCCTCGGGTCCGGAGGACTGGGGGGCTCTGCCCTGTGTGTGGAGTCCACCCCGGTCTGCCCAGGTTGGGGGACTGGGGGGCTCTGCACTATGTATGGGGTCAACCCCGGTTTATCTGGGTCGGGGTTCTCTGTTGCAGCGGCGCTCCCTGTGGCCATGGGCTGTGGTCCATTGCAGTGTGGATGAGCTCCCCATAGGTGGTTTTCTTTTTCATATTCCTCTCATGATGCCTCAGTGTCCTGCCATGTTTTTATGCCGGCAGTTTCGTTGGGGTGAGTGTGTGTGGGTATGTATGTGCGTGTGTGTGGTTGTGTGTGCATGATGTAGGTCTGTGCGTGTGTTTGGAGGGGTGGATGGGGGGGTGGATGGGTGGGTGGGGGGGCGGAGTTGCTATCATATTGCTATTTTATGTTTTTATCTCTTTATGCTTTTATCTCTTGTCAAGCACCTTGTGCTGCATTTTTGCACATGCATTTGTGCTGCATGTGTGAAAGATGCTATACAAATAAAGTTTGATTGATTGATTGAGATCTTTTGTTCCCCATGATGAGGGACGGGAGAGTCGGTCTATAAGCTCTCCTCCTGTTGTGGCGCTTGATACAAGCCCTACTGTAAACAATGGGAGCCATTGTCTCTCATGGACCCACAGACGCGGAGAAAAACTTGCACAAGTTGTGAAAGTGTTGAAAAATATCCCCAGAGTTAATGTGCTTGATGTCTCTGATGTACCAGAGATTTACAAACACGCAGAACAGAAATGGATGAAAAAGACGCACAAGAAAACAGAAAAAGAGGGGAAAAAACTCTAAGAGTCTAGAGAGCTGCTGTAACAGGCTGCCGCTCGTACGGCGCCACGCGTGTGCACGCATGTAATGATGCACACTAATTACCAACCTTGACGCCGACCATCCACCAGGTGGCAAACCGTGAAATTTGGGCCACTAACGATGAACTGGGGGGGTGGAGGGGGGTTGGCAGGAGGTCAGGGGTCTTGTGTTCAATATGATCCTGAACTGCAGGTAAGGGATGTCGGCTTCCTGAGGAGAATGATATCCAAGCGACACTTCAAACGGAGACAGCCCACTGGTGGATGAGACAAGGGAGTTATGTGAATAGTCAATCCATGGAAGCATGGAAGTTAGACTGACCGTGGCCCCCATGGCTTTAGCAAAAACCTTCCACATGTGAGACGTGAACTGGGGTCTGATGGGATACCGTGTAAAGCACCTTATCTCTTGTCAAGCACCTTGTGCTGCATTTTTGCACATGCATTTGTGCTGCATGTGTGAAAGATGCTATACAAATAAAGTTTGATTGATTGATTGAGATCTTTTGTTCCCCATGATGAGGGACGGGAGAGTCGGTCTATAAGCTCTCCTCCTGTTGTGGCGCTTGATACAAGCCCTACTGTAAACAATGGGAGCCATTGTCTCTCATGGACCCACAGACGCGGAGAAAAACTTGCACAAGTTGTGAAAGTGTTGAAAAATATCCCCAGAGTTAACGTGCTTGATGTCTCTGATGTACCAGAGATTTCCAAACACGCAGAACAGAAATGGATGAAAAAGACGCACAAGAAAACAGAAAAAGAGGGGAAAAAACTCTAAGAGTCTAGAGAGCTGCTGTAACAGGCTGCCGCTCGTACGGCGCCACGCGTGTGCACGCATGTAATGATGCACACTAATTACCAACCTTGATGCCGACCATCCACCAGGTGGCAAACCGTGAAATTTGGGCCACTAACGATGAACTGGGGGGGTGGAGGGGGGTTGGCAGGAGGTCAGGGGTCTTGTGTTCAATATGATCCTGAACTGCAGGTAAGGGATGTCGGCTTCCTGAGGAGAATGATATCCAAGCGACACTTCAAACGGAGACAGCCCACTGGTGGATGAGACAAGGGAGTTATGTGAATAGTCAATCCATGGAAGCATGGAAGTTAGACTGACCGTGGCCCTCATGGCTTTAGCAAAAACCTTCCACATGTGAGACGTGAACTGGGGTCTGATGGGATACCGTGTAAACTGATTACATGTTGGATGGGTAGATCAGCGGTCTTAAAAGCTGATGGGAGTTTAGGAAGGGCAGCAAAATGAGCAGATTTAGAAAAATTATATACAATAGTCAAAACAACAGTGTTACTTTTAGAGGGTGGTTAGCCAGTAACAAAGTCCAAGATTATTTGAGACCAAGGCCACCCGGGAACCGGCACAGCGTGCAGCAGACCAGCCGATGCTTGGTGTGAGGATTGCTCCATGCACATGTGGTGCACACAGCAACATAAGCACATGTGTTGGTCTCCACTGAAGACCACCAGAAATGCCAGCAAAGGAGTGATATGATGCGGTTAGCTCCAGGGTGACATGCCCAACAGGATGTATGAAACCATTGCAGGACCTTAGAGCGAACAGTGGAGGGCACAAAAAGTCTGTCAGGTGGACCGTTACCTGGATCAGGTTCTTGTCTTTGAGCCTCACAGACCACCCTTTCAGTGTCCCAAGTAAGAGCAGTGAGGACCTGACACGCAAGCAGAATGGTGTTGGGAGTGGCATCTGGCTCAGACAGTGAGAACTGGCGGGAGAGAGCATCTGGTTTGTGTGAGTGAAGTTAAATCTACTGAAAAACATTGCCCATCTGGTCTGACGGGAATTGAGTCTCTTAGCTGATATATGACAAACTCTTGTGGTTCGCCCAGACAGTGAATGACCTCTCAGCCCCCTCCAACCAGTGCCTCCATTCATCCAGTGCCAGTTTGATGGCCAGGTTGGTTCTCAACATCATAATTTTGCTCTGTGGGTGAGAAGGCACAGGGGTGCAAAGGGTTATCAGGCCATGACCCTTGGGACAAAACAGCCCCCACTCTGGTGTCTGAAGCATCCACCTCCACCACAAATTGTCTCTCAGGGTCAGGCTGCACCAACACTGGAGCCGATGTTAACAGTTCCTTTAACTCACTGAAAGCCATGTCTGCCGTCAGCTGACCAGCTAAACTTCAAGAAAGAGGACGTCAGTCTGGTCAGATGTGCAGCAACCATCAATAGAAGTTAGCGAATCCAAAAAACCACTGCGACTTCTTACAGGTATTCGGGACCAGCCACTGCTCCACTACCACTTTCTCTGGGTCAGCCTTGAGATTGCCCTCCTGAATAACAAAACCCAGGAAAGACACAGACTTGGCGTGAAACTCACATTTTTCGGCTTTCACAGTTTATTTTTGGGGAGTCTGGTTAATACCTGCCGGACATGACTCTCATGTTTCTCAGCGGAACGAGAAAAGATGAGGATGATGGATAAAGAGCACACTCCTTACTGAATACCTCCTGAAGGTTGTGATACACTGCAGGTATTCTGAAGAGATCTAAAGAGTCAGATGCATTAGAACATGCATTGGAACTTAGAGTGAATAGCAGTGGGGGCTCCAACCTGCAATCCTGCTTTGAGACCAGTCAATATGAGGATATGCATCTTTAACCAGGGATGACCGAGAACTAGAGCTGAGTGAGGGGATTGGAAAATGTGAAATGAGATCATTTCATGATGATTGCCTGAGAGTACCATTTTCACTGGGGTGGTGTGGTGTGTTACCTCCGAGAGACTCTTCCTGTTTAGAGTGTACACCTTAATAGGTCACTAGAGAGTCTCCAGGCTCAGAACCCACTTGTGCCGCTAACTGTTCATCCAGGGGGTAATCCTCATCTCCAGAGTCTATGAGAGCGAGGAGAGGAAAAAACTCCCCCTCCACACACAAAGAGGCTTGAATCTCACATTTGCTTAATGGGGGGGAATAAGAAACTGCTGGGTTAGGACTCGTCAGTACCCCCACATCTACTGATGAGCCATATCTTTTGGCCGAATTGGACACTGCAATGACATGACCCCCAGTACCACAATACAAGCACTCACCTGCCGGGTCCTGTGGATACACTCAATGGTTGTCAGGAGTGCTCTTCCAAGGAGCATGACCCACATGCCGTGCCAGTGGGTCAGGCTGGAGCAATGTAGACAGCACGGGGGGATTATCGTGGGTAACCAACTCATGTTTAATTTGTTCGCTGAGACTCTTGGTGAATACTCTTTGCAGCATCATCTCATTCCACCTGGTGTACACTGCCAGAGTCCGAAAGTCCACTGCATACTCAGCCACTGTGCGGGAGCCCTTTCAGATGCTTAGAAGATGGCTTGAGGCACTCCCCACATGGCGAGGGTGGTCAAAAATCATTCTCAGTTTCTCTTCAAAATCAGAGATGGTGAGTGTGTTTATGCTAGTGCTCAAGTCAAGTGTCTCAGCCCACTTCAATGCCCTGCCTCATAATAACCCCAAAATGTAACGAACCTTAGATTGTTCGGAAAAAAAATTAACAGGGACGCTGCTTGAAAACTAAGCTACATTGCAACAAAAAGCTACTACACTTCTCCAGAGTACCGTCAAAAAGTTTGGGGTCACTGACATGAACCTCTTTGAAGGCGTTGTCAGATGAAGTGGCTTGGGAGGGCTGGTTGTGTAAAACTCGTCAGATCGCCAGGTGTGAGAGATGACATGATAGCTCTAAGACCAGAGCCGCCATGTTCTGGTTAGACTTGCACAAAGCCTGAAGCAGCTGCTCATGCTGTCCTAAGTGAATCCCCTGATTGGCAGTTGCACCCCCTATCGGATCTGCTGAGTCCATATTACTGGCCAGCAAGGTTAAGCCGGCACGATGACTCTAACACACTGCAGGTGTGCAGGTAATTACAGTGGCTTGCAAAAGTATTCATAAATGTCGAACTTTTCTACGTTTTGTCATGTTACGGCCAAAAACATAAATATATTTTATTGGAATTTTAAGTGAAAGACCAACACAAAGTGGAACAATACAATTGTGAAGTACAAAGAAAATTATACATGATTTTAATTTTTTTTTTTTTTTTTTTTTTTTTGTTACAAATAAAAAAACTGAAAAGTGCAGTGTGCTAAAGTATTCAGCCCCCCTGAGTCAATACTTTGTGGAACCGGCTTTTGCTGCAATCACAGCAAAGGGCCAGCAGTGACATGACATGGAAGGGACCTCTTCTTGGCATCCTTAGAACAAACCTGACACAGTCTTTGTGCTGGGCACCTGTTGCTTCACCGGTGGCATGTAGATGGTTTCAAGGTTTATCAGGTTGTTATCTGAATGGTTGGAGGGAAGACAAGTTGTATGCCCCCTTCACACTGACATTTAACAGGTCCAGGATTTTATTCTTTCATTACGCAGCCAACGTATTGCTTAAAGTTGGTTGGTTGGTTGGTTGGTTGAAATGGCTGAATCATCATCACTGATCATTATAAGTGTGCCAGAATTTGTGTTTGAAGTCCAATGAAGATTGGGAGGATGACGTCACTCTTGCCACTGTAGTAGATGGCAGAATGTAAACAGTAGCAGCAACAGTGTGCAAGAACTCCGGTGGTATACAGTACGGTCTCAAGCTGGCTGTTTACCGAAGTAGCTAATTTATCCACCTTGTCAGTGAGTGACCTCTTATTTCCCATAATGATCAATGGAAAAAACTGTTTAAATTTCCTGTCCCTCTCAATCCTTTTTCTGACCTGGCTCTGCTGTCATAGTGACAGTGGGCTCTATTTTCGTCCCCGCCGCTGGCTGGGCGCAGGGTGTGCACCCCGCGCAGTGGTATTTTCATGCAGCTCGAGAGACAGAGAGAGACAGACACACGGAAAAACTTAAGTGATGATCGTTGTCCGCTATTACCCACGTCATTTCATTCCAAATACAAATGTTATCATTGTAATGCTTGACGTTATCTACAAAGATGGAGTACATCATTGCTTTGAGGAGGAGGAAGAGGAGGAGGCCAAGGATTTCCCATCTTAGGACCTCATATTTAGACATGAGTGACATCAGTCTCCTCCTGGGAGAAGTTTGGGTGTTGGACGCTTTCCTGCGTGGGCTCAGTCATCCTTGAAATTCGAAACTTGGACTCTGCTGTGTCAAACCCACTCCACATCTTCTCCCCTCCCTCCTTCCAAGTTGCGCCGCTGGCACTGCATGAAAAGTAGCACGGAAATACCAAAGTCTGCTGCCTGATCAGGCTGGGCTGTCTCCATCTCCTAGTGGAGCCAGGGTTGAAGCAGCACTCTATTCCAGACTCCACAGTCTCCCCTTAGAAAGTATCCATGTGACCTGAGTGTTGCATACAACGTAGGCATAGTTTCTTGTTTAGGATCCAACATCCAACAGAATCCTCACATATGTATCCACCTTATTCCTAGCCCCCATGATGCCTTGCGTGGATTATGGGCGCGACTTCCGGCGCGAACCGGAACCGGCGTTTGTTTACATGCTAATAGTGGTGCTAATCCTTTTTCTTCGAGCGTTATGGACATAAAATATGTGGGAACACCACCTTTCACAGATCAAACGGGATGTTATAATCATACCTCTGCCTACTGCTATTGAGGGATGGGAGGACGACTTGAAAAAGTGGCCACAAATAACTTACACCAACATATTTAGCTACTTCATTCACTCGGTTGCTTCAGACGGTGAACCCAGGTACAGAGTGCATCACAACTGTGGCATGATGCAAGGAAGCTGCGACTGACTGCGAGCACAGCAAAAAAAAGTACCCAAACGGAGCACTACTAACCCACGAAAATTTTTACGTGAACACTTGCATCCCACCTTCAAGGGCAACACCGCAACACATTATGGAAAAGAAAATGAGCACAAAGCCATACAGATCATGGAGGCTCAAGGGGGAGACTGTGGAGTGGAGAGGCCTGGTGGTGTGTCCTGACCATCCTTGGTTTGGAGCAAGCCCAGATGGAATTTTGAACTCGATACAGCTCCTGGAGATCAAGTGTCCCCTAAAGTCACTCGCAGAGTTTCTCAGCCAGCCAAATGGTTACATCAGGTGCTTAGAAGATGGGAAGTGTCTCATTCATCCCAATGGTCAGAGTAGATACTACCTCCAGGTGGGTAAATATTGTTACTTAAAATCTATCAACTAATGTGACAGGTGAGAACCTTTATTAAAACAAGCCGTAAGCCATATTTTACATTTATTGTTCCAGGTCCAGCTGACAATGATGTGCCTGGGGCTGCAGAGCTGCAAGCTGGTGATCTGGACACCAACTGAGCACCTGGAGCTCGACATGCCATTTGACAAAGACTTCACAGAAAAACATGTGAAACACCTGCAGAATTTTTACTTCGTAGACATGCTTCCAAAATTAGTCGATGAATTTGTTGCCAAGAAGATTCTGCTCTGCTCCAAATACCTGAATCTGTAGAAAATATTTAAAGCAAATAACAGGTGTTATACCAGTACTATAGGTAGAAAAAAGTACATCAGACTTCAATTTTGTTTTCAGTTTTATTAAAGGGACAATAATCAAAACATTTTTTCAAAAACAAAAACAAATTACAAGTGTTCTACTTCAATAATAGCTTGCATTTTCTTAGTTAGTGCAGCTCTAAAAACTATACAGCACTTTACCTGTCGAGATACTGCAAGTGTAGCTGTACTTCAAATGTTTTCAGAAAATGTTAAATGAATGAAATATGTAAATATGTTGAAGTGCAATATTAAATGTCTCACTTTCACTAAAATAACATATTTCATAACCAATTAGCTAGCATTAAGCAACAGCTAACATTAGCATCCAAACACTCTCTAGCTACACACAGCTTGAGTGCTTGTAACTTTTGTGTTGGATGTTATTTGTATGAAACATTGCACAGAAATGATTGTTCCAGTGAGCATAAAGTCACGTAATGTTACTGACTGAACCAGAACATTTCTGACAGGTCTGACAGCTAACGATAGCACATTATTAGCTTGATCACATCCAGTGTGTTTTACTTCCAGGCTTAGCCTTAGAGGTGAGTTGGGCTTTGAGCTTCCCAACCCGAGCATGACGTCAGAGGACAATGATCACTGTGTAAATATGGTAAATTTAGACACTTACTAATCTGTTCCTGAGGAGCTTAAATGACTTTCTGTGCAGAGGTGCAACCCAGCCTGCACACAGTCAACTGTTTCTATGTCATATTGAATTTAATGTTGTTTTTAATGTTTTTCTATGTGCTTTTTATGCTCGCTGCAGCACAAACTGCCCTCTGGTACAAATAATAAATTTAACTGAATTGTCCAGCCTAATATTTTAATTATGATCAGCTGACAAATGCAAAGAGATGATTGTTTTAAAATGTGTAACTCAAACTCTTCAGTCACAGACGTGAATATTCTGCACTGATGTACAGGAGAGTCGTTTTTTGATGACTCACTGATTTAGTTCAGAAAAAGCAGAAGCGTGTTGCACGTGTCTGAATGTGGAACAAACTCAGGTGAACGACTGCTGAACCTCTGACTGCAGACTAAACACAGATTAAGGTCGAAGGTCAGCAGGAGGCTGCAGCTCTGAAGGTCAACCGTTCGTCTTTTCTTTTTTCTTTTCACTTGAAATAAGCTCGGCTCTTAAATTTACTAAACCAGCACAAATCTTGAGAATTTTGTCAATTTTGGGCACCAAGTTAATTGGCACTGTTTGAGAAAGAATCTTGTACACCTTCACACGCCTTATTGCCCGCTCAACATGAATGCGGGCATGAGCAATGCGGCGTGTAAGAGTGACCTCCTCGCCGGTCAGCTGGCATCCTTTGCGTGTGAATGCTGGAATGATTAGATTCACCCTGCGCTCCTCCAGCAAGTCCCGAACTGTAAAACCACGGTCACCCATCACCTCATCTCCGGCACAAAAATAGTCCAGAAACCCTGAGTTCTGCATTATGTATCTGTCACTGCATTTGCCACCATAAGCATCCGAAATAAACATAATCACTCCAGAGGGAGAAAAGGCCACTAAATATTTCACTGTGTTGTTGGCATAATAGTGACTATACGATTCACTTCAAGAGCCCAAGTTTTTAGCTTTCTGTAAATCTGTCTCTGTGCAGTCAATTACGCAGGTTGTGTTCGAAAAGTGTTCTTTAAAAGCTTCTGGCAATGTTGCTTTGATTGTTTCACGAGGCAGCCACACAATAGGGTCCTTGGTGTGTTCACACATTATGTTTATCCACATTCCAACAGTCTTGCTGACCTGACTCTGTGATATTTTAAACCGCCGTGCTAAATCAGCCATGACAAAATTCTGTCTTAATTTCATCAAAGTCATTAGGATTTGGTCCACAACAGGCATTGATGATGAAGCAGGAGCAAATGGTTGTAAGCAGGATACAAGTGTGTGAAACTCAAGGAGTGGAATCCCTGTATACAAGAGGGAATCTGCATCACTCTGCAAAATACTGTCTGCAACAGGGCATGGCAATGCTGGAGATGGTGTACTCATTTCACACGTGATAGTGGGCCCTTTTGAATAGGTGTGGTCCTCCATCCCTGGGTCTGTCCACTGTGTTTGGGCATCACAGGATGGCTTTGGTGTTGAGCACAGCTCCTCACTCTGATCCATCTCGTCAAGTTCATCTGAGGGTAGCAATATAGTACACAGTACTACACAGTAGTAAGGTATGATACATTAGGGGTTTGCCTACCATTATAACACTTACTACATTACCAGACAAACGCTACAATGCTGCATCCTCCATACACCTGAAATCATACCTGATGTTCTCATGACACTGCTGTCAATCCGTTTGAGGACCCGGCGTCTCTTCTCCTGTGGTTTGTCGTAGCCCAGCCACAAAGTAGGATGCGGGTTTTCCTCTGTTGGTTTTTTGTCGACAAAGTGAAATGAACACACATACAGTGTTTTGGGTGGTCTCTTTAAGTTCAAATTTTTCAGCCACAGTCTTTTTGATTCCTCATCTGTAGGTAGGCGATGAAAGGTGTACCGCTTGTCACATGAACATTCTCGTTTTGTTTGGTGTACTGTACTTGCTCAACACACTGTTGCTGAAGCCACAGACTTAGCTTCGTCTGGTTGTTAGTACAGCCACGAACAGCGCAACAAGTACCCGAGCTCCGCAAGGACATTTTACTAAACAATATGGTGGTGTCTGTCAGACAACAAAATTAACACATTAGCAACAACAAATTTCAAATAAACCGCTGTCCGCGCTCAGCTACCATGGTTAGCGAATGGCTTACAGCTACTTCCGGTGTCCCACAGGAAGTTATGCCCATAATCATTTCTACAGTAGCGCCCCCAGGAATAAGGTGGATAGATGAGAGAAGAGTACCTTACTTGGACGTGTAATTAATTTCATTGGTCTAGTTAATTTTAAATAATCTCAGCCTGTCATCAACAGGATTTCAAGGTAATGACTGGTAAGTGTAAAGTTTCTTTTATTTTGTCTAACTATGTCTGTTTGTGTATGTATTCTGTGTTTTTTTTTATTTTTTTGGCTCTGTTTGGTGGGTGGGTTGGGTGGTGGAGGGGATGCAACCTTGGTACATGGAGCACACGCTCTCCCAAGTGAGTTATCAGGTCGCCCTACCATGTCTGTGTTTGACGGGATCATAAATAAACTGTGTGTATTTGCTACAGTTTGGCTGCAAGCATCTAAGGTCTGAATAAGGTCAGGGTTCAGTGGGGACAATATCCTGGCTGACTGTCTCAGTGGATGTTCAAATCAAAATTTACAAGTTTAATGTAAGCAAGAAAAAGAGAAATCAAGTGACCTAAATGTGGTTTAACTTGATGTGTTTTGCTGGTATACAGGTTCTGGTATAAATTAGATGTGTTAGATTAATTGCTGTCAGTGGTTGGTCTTTTCATTTGAGAGTGAGGACCTTAGAGTTTATTATAGGCCTTGCATGACACAATGGAAGCTATGTTATTTTAACTCTTATGTGACAGGTGACTTCCACAAATGTCTTTTTTTTGCCACACTTTAAGCAATATCATTTACCTTAAACACAATTAACAGCATTAACATATTATTGCTATTGAGTCGCTTGTAGAACAAGATGTACTGACACTATGCAAGACTTCAGGGGTTTCTCTTGTAGTAACTGTAGGTAGTGTAAATGTAGTTTGGCAAGAAACACAATGTCTCACATAGTAGAAATACTCAGATAGAAGACCGCTAACCCTATAACATTTTTTTGTAGCACTGTAATTAACAAAATTACATAAGGTGCTTTCCACTTCTGAGTAGTTAAACCAGAACAATTCTTTGTATCTCTCCCTCCCTCTCACCCTTTCTGTTTTGTGGGCAGTTGGAGGTCAGCATTTACGCAGCACTGCTCCATAAACCACTGGAACCACTTACTGTGTGTGTTCTATTGTTTCATGATGTGAAATGGAGTTGGACAAACATTTGCTGAGGTATTGTGGGAACCAACCTGGTAATACTCTGTGTGTGTATGTGTTTGGATGATGACATCACAATAAAAATCACTTTTTGTGTTGGACTACTGAAGCTTTGGCTTTGCGTGTTTTAGTTGTAGAGCAGTGCTGATCACAACGATTTACTCACAAAAGAAAAAAGCTCCCATCAGACTGGATCTGTGTATGTCTTAATTTCAGCACTGAATGACAGCAGCAAAAATGAATAGACAAGTTTTTCTTTTTTTCAGATTTGATGCATGTATTACTCAAAACACTCAAACAATATTGCTTGACTGAAACAGGGCTAAAACACAAAAGAATGGATAACCAAACCGAAGAGCAAATATTGGACCAAAGCAGGACTAAAATGCAGTTTTTTGTTAATGTATACTGAGCCTTCCGAATTAATGAATTAATGTAGTATGTTTTTGTCTACTTAGTGCCATTTAGTATTAAAAAAAATCACTTAATCCGGCTTTAACTGCTTTCTACTAGGTCAGTATAATATGGGCTAAAACCCCCAGAGAATGTAGAGTTGGGACTATATAACCAATGAATACTTGACCAAACACAAGTGAATATTAGACAACTGTGGCTAAAATACCAGTGGATACAAGACTAAACTGGGACTAAAATGACAGAAAATAATGGACAAAACCAGGATCTGAACACCTGAGAATGTTGGACAAACCTGGGCTAAAACACCACCAAAGACTTCACCAAACATGGACTAAAATACAATCAATGGAATAGCCATGCTTCTCTGCTTTTTTTTTTTTTGGTCCAAATGTTTCATCAATGTGCTTGTCTTCAAAATGTAATGAGCTGATGTAGTATATTGAGGCAAATAGTTGTTTGTTTTTATCTGCTTTCTGCCCTCTAGTGTTGAAAACTCACTTAATCTTGCATTAACTACTTTCAGCGAGATCAGTCAGTATGAAAATATTCCGTGTGTGACTGTTTGCCGTGTTGCTGTGTCAGCACTCAGGGACATGAATGCAGCCACTCAGCCTGGTGGAACAGACTACACCTTATACAAACACCAGGTGTGCTTTCAGTCGACTGAAGTCAATATGGAGGAGAGGAGAGGAAAAGAGAGGAGAGAAGACAAGATTGCAGAAGAAGAGAGCCAAAGGGGATAAAGAGGTGTAATAGCAGTAAATCTATGAAAACATTTTCTCTTCTCTCTCATGGAAAAGGCATCTGAGAAAACACTGCTTCAAATTAGTAGGCAGGAATTACTGGAAGCACACACACACACATACTAACACACACTGACTGTGTTTCATGCTGCTGCTCTGTTTTGTTAAACAAACTTAACTCACATCACTGAGAAACACAGATGGTCTCAAGGTTTTGTTCCTCTCCTATTCTATGTTAAAACTTGATCTGTATTACGTACAATAGGTTTATTTCAGCCTACATTTAAACTCATTTTATATCAAGCATTTAAACTAGTCTTTAATCAGTTTTTACTAATTGGACAGAAATATTATTTTAATGCCAAACAAGCCTACAGACATAGCAGCCTTTTGAGGCTAAAGAAGTTTGTTTCACTCACATATGAGGAAACATAAATACCTCACTGGCTGCTGGATGAAAAGTCTACGTCACGCCATACTGTCAAGACTGGCCTCTAAACAAATAGAAGTAAATGGAGGAACTGCAGCTTTTCTGGATAAAAAGAAAGCAAACCAATTTCAGTTGGTCAGTTTTATATTCAAGGGTTTATGATCTATCTGGAGTATAAAAAAAGTTTTGTCTCCAGTTAGATAAAACTGCTGCCAGATGCTCAAGAGAGGTGTGTGTCAAAACTTACAAAAACTGAATTACTTACATGGTGGAAAATGACTCATGTCAAAATGAATTGGAAAAACTCCCATTTGTCAAACATTTATTTAGCTTTTTTTATGGTTAATACTTGTAGTGACATCCCTATAGTATAATGTAATGTACATGAGATGTGCAGAAAGTTTTTTATATTGTGGAAATGGATTTGCACAAGAGAGTATGTAGAGACAATAACTGCATGTATATACAGAACATTAATATGTATAATATACAAACAATATTTATTCTATTTGTATTTGTCATATGTATATGCTGTATGCTGTATATAAATCAAATCAAATGAAATCAAACTTTATTTATATGGCACTTTTCATACAACACAAAGTGCCTCACAGAGGCTAAAAACAACATAGAAGAAAACCCAGCCCTCCTGCCTCCATAAATACATTCAGAAACATATAGAGACACACATTCACAGACAGGCACGCATACACACACCCGCGCACACACCCATATGGACAAGGCAAGGAATAAGCCACCTTTGGGGGCCATCCACACTGAGAGGGCCCCCGGCCCATGACTAGGGAGTGCTGCCCGAGACCACCCCGACCCAGGCAGACAGGAGGCCCCACCCAAAGGTGCAGAGGCCCCCAGCCATCCAGGCCGGAGCCATCCCCTCTGCAGCGCCCCCATCAGTAGACCAAAAGCAGCTCCCAGTGTGGGGGGCCCCTATGAGGAAACGCTGCAACTAAAAACCAAGGGCCCCCATGAAGAAATACTGGAGCTAAAAACCAAGGGACTAAGACATAAACATAAAATAAAATAAAATGAATAAATGAAATAAATAGTAATTAAACATGTCATTAAAACATGCAACTAAGATACAAATAAAGATTAAATATGATAAGAAGCCTGATTAAATGAACAATTCAAACAAATCAATTGAAAGCTTTATTAAAAAGGTGGGTCTTGAGCCTCTTTTTAAAAACATTAACAGTCTCTGTGGCCCTGAGGTTCTCCAGCAGGCTGTTCCACAGTCAGGGGCCATAATAACTAAAAGCCGTTTTAGTTGATGTTTTAGTGTTGTTTTAGTTCTTACTTTTGGTATGGTTAAGAGGCCAGTGCTGGAGGACCTCAGGGTCCGCGAGAGTTGATAGGGTGAAAGTAGGTCAGATAAATTAGAATGACGGCCAGAGACCGTTAAGGCATGTAAAAGTCAAAGTCAGAGTCAAAAACATGCCCAGATTTTGTACAGAATGTGTTGGTTTAAGATCTTGTAGTTTTGGTAAAAATTTCTCTCTCTGGCCTTCAGGACCAATGACTAAGACCTTTGTTTTGTCCTGGTTGAGCTGAGGGAAATTTTCTGCCATCCATGACTTCATGTCTAAAATGCAGTTAAAAAGGGCATCAATTTAACATTTTAGTTAAATTTTACATTGCAGTGTCATCGGGAGACACTGCAATGTACAGTTGCGTATCATCAGCATAACTATGGAAGCTGATGCCGTGCCTCCTGATGATATCCCCGAGGGTTAGCATGTAGAGATTAAAAAGAGTTGGACCTAAAATTGACCCCTGGGGAACCCCACACTTGATCTTATGGGTTCCTGAGGAACATGCATCTCAACTTACAAAGAAGTGTCGGTCAGTGAGGTATGAGACAAACCAGTTAAAAGCAGTACCTGAGAGGCCGACCAAGTGCCTCAGTCTGTTTAATAAAATGTGATGGTCTACTGTATCGAAGGCAGCAGTTAGATCCAGTAGTACCAAGACTGTGAGCTTGTGTTTATCTAAGTTGCACCTGATATATTTTAAAATCTTTAATAAGGCTGTCTCAGTACTGTGGTTCATCCTAAAAACAGACTGATACCTTTCTAAAATGTTCTTTTTGTTTAAAAATTCATTTACTTGGTTAAAAAACAGTTTTTCTAAAATTTTACTTAAAAAAGGTAAGTTGGATACAGGTCGGCAAATATTAAGAATGTTGGGGTCTAAATTGCTCTTCTTCAGAGGGGGCTTCACCACCGCCGTTTTAAAGGAGGCAGGAAAGACACCCGTCTGAAGAGAGCCATTCACCATGTATAACAGCTGTTCCTCAAAGAATCCATAGAGTGTTTAAAAAAACAGTGTGGGAATTGGATCTAAAATGCAGGTTGTAGGGTTTACATGGGAGAAAACTCGACCAAGTGTCCTTGCATCAACCAGGGCAAAACTTTCCAGTGTTTCCTCAGGTAAAACCCGTGATCCAGATGTGTCGGTAGTTAAAACCTGTTGAGATAAAAGACTGGATCTGATGTTATCAATTTTGCGCTTGAAGTGGTCTGAAGTCTTCACACAGGATATTTGTTATTGTCTTATGAGATCTGTTAAAATGACTAGTGTTTTGACGTAAAACTTCATAGTGTACTTTTAGTTTTGATTTTCTCCATTTCCTCTCAGCACTCCTGCAGTTTCTTTTCAGTTGCCTCATTTCTCCATGGAGGTTCTCCACAGGGTTTTTTCTTAATTGTTTTTGTTAAAAGAGGAGAAACTGAGTCCAGCGTTGACTTTACATTGCTGTTAAAATCGTCAACGATAAAATCACAGGGTGCTGGTAAAATCTCTGCAGGAGTGCTCTGTAATGTCTGGATAAGATTTGCAGCCACTTCAGGAGTTAGGTAGCGTTTCCTCACTGTTCTCACTGGTGCCTCCAAATGATTAAAACTGGTGATGTTAAAAAACACAAAGTAGTGGTCGGACACAGCCAGATCCACAACATAGGACACACCCATGGACAGGCCATAAGTTATGACCAGCTCCAGGGTGTGCCCCCTGCTGTGGGTTGGCTGCGTAACGTGCTGCTTAAAATCCAGACAGTTTAAGAGGTTTAAAAATTCTCTGGATACTGGGTCCGAGATGTTGTCGATGTGTAGATTAAAATCACTGGTTATTAAAATCCTGTTGTAGGTGGTGTGAATGATTGCTAAGAATTCAGAGACTAACCCTGATAAAAGAGGATGAATACTAGGGTGATCTGTAGACTGTTATGCAAAGAATAGGAGGGCTGCTAAGAACAAAGGCATGGTGCTCAAATGATGTAAAACTGTATGTGCAGACATTGTAATTCTTGTAATAGATGCAGTTCCGCCTCCTCTTTTGCCCCCCCCAGTAGAGAATAAAAAGTTAAGATTTGCTGGGGAAGCCTCAGTGAGAACAACAGCAGCTCTGCCTCGCTGCCAGATTGTTTTGAGCCCGTGCGTCAAACTTTCCAGCCTGTACCTTATCTCATCGTATTCCTAGTCTTGTGATTATTCCTCTGCCACTGTTGAGCAAGTCTTGTTTAGTTTTTGTGTTTTCTAGTTTTCTACTTGTGTTTTTGTTCCTTGATTCTTCACTTAGTGTTTTGTTCCTACCCGCTCGCCACGGTGTAGTAGACTCTGGTTTTGCTTTCTCGTGTTTTGTACCCGCTTTTGGTAATAAACCATTGTATAATATACAAAGAGCCATTGGTAATGGCTCTTTGTGTTCTGTGCTTTTTGTCTGCCCTGGGGATCCAACTAAATTTACCCGATCTTTCAGATCGTAACAGTGTATTATAGAATTTAATAAAAGATGCGTTGTATTGGACCAACAGAATATGCCAAGAGCCAGGGTAAGATAAGACTGTTGATCCAACACTGGGGAAATTTAGTTGTTACAGCCAGCAAGTATTACAAGCAACAAGCACAGCAACATAAAGAGGTCAAATAAAAAAGTATACAGGGGATGGAGTAGAAAAACAACCATGTATATGTACATTTCTTCAGATTATAAAAAAAATTCTAAATTTTATCAAAATTGTACTGCCATAAAAAGTATTGTTGGTATTATTCTTATGAGAAAACTAATATGTGTTGTATTGTACATGAGAAATACAATTGCACCTGAGAAATACTACTGCACTTGAGAAATAGTAGGTATACTAGAAGTGCTGTTGCCAATATGGATAATAAATAGTGTTATGGCACAGTTGAGAGAAAATATGTAACTTACAAATTGCACCAGATGAAATGGATAATGTGAGTATATATTAGCACTGATAACAGTAATGGAAAACAAAAGTGGGTTTATGATGTAGAATTGAGAAAGACAGCATCAGTGCAGCGCTACATTACATGATGCTGGAGTTAAGCAGTCTGACAGCTGTTGGGATGAAGGACCTGCAGAAGAGTTCTTTCTTATAGACTGGATGCATCAGTCTGTTACTGAAGGAGCTGCTTAAGTCCCCCACCATCCCATGCAGGGGGTGGGATGGGTTTTTCATGATCAATGTCAGCTTGGCTAACATCCTCCTCACACCCACCTCCTCGATGGTGTCCAGAGGGCGGTCCAGGACAGAGGCAGCTCTCCTGACCAGTTTGTTCAGTCTTTTCCTGTCCCTCTCAGAGCTTCCACAGCCCCAGCAGACCACTGCATAGGAAACTGCAGCAAAAAAAGTTTTAACAGTGACCTACATACTCCAAAGGACCTCAGTCTTCTCAGGTACAGATGACCTTGGCCCCTCCTGTGTTATTTGTCCACTCCACTTTGTTGTTGAGGTGAACACCTAGATTAGTTGCAATCCCCCACGATGTCAATGTACAAGCTCTGGATTGCATGGGGATGTGATCTCTGGAGCTGTCAGACTACTGTGTGCAGAAGCTTGCATGCTGCTGCGGCATTGACTGACAGGGGGATGTACATAGTTATTGCAAAAATGTGCAAGAACTCCCTTGGGAGGTAATATGGCTGAATGCTAACAGCTAACAGCTCAATGTCTCTGGTGCAGCGCTGCTCTTTCACACTGATGTGCCCTGAGTTACACCATCTGTTCTTTACAAACATCATTATACCCCCACCTTTCCTCTTGCTCCTCTCCTTCGCTCTCCTGTCTGCTCTTAGCAGATGAAAGTTGTCCATAACATGCGAGTGTGGCGTGATCTCCATTAGCCAACTTTCAGTGAAACAGATGAGGCTGCATTCCCGGTACTCCCTCTGCAGTCTGGTTAGCGCCGTTAGTTCTTCCATCTATTTGGGAGAGATCTCACATTTTGTGATAAGAGACGGTATGGATGGTTTGTACTGTCTATTCTTGTCCCGGCACTTTGTCCCAGCTCTGCATCCCCTTCGTTAAACTGTGCTTTTTGACATTGTGTTTTGTGTGTGTTTCTGTTAGGGGTTTTGTATTTCTGTCCCTCTGTTTTCCGCAGTGGAGGTGTGGCCTGGCTGTGCAGAGGGCAGACAGCGCACCTGACGCTCATCCACTGAATTCTTCCTGCATTTAACCAGCGTGGCGGCTCTGTCTTGCTGCCAGATTGTTTTGAGCTCTCACTAAAACTTTCCAGCCATTCCTTGTTTCATTGCATCCTAGATCTTATTGTTTCCTAGCTGCTGTTGAGCGTGTCTTTGTTTCTTCATTGTCTCATGTTTTTTGCCTGTTGTTACTCTCGTTTAGTAACAGTTGACTTTTTGTTTTAGGGCTGATTATGCGTTTGTTTATTAGATTGCATTTTGTTGGTTATCCTGTTACTGTTTTTGTTCTGTAAAATGGTTTACAATGGTTTACATTGTGTTCTGAACAGCTCTTTTCATTTGGGTGCCTTTTGTCTGCCACTTGGGTCCTACAAAAAAGTATACTTTGATCTACCTGATCATAACACTCTTCTCCTTCTCCTTATATCCTTGGGGATCTCCAGTCTCTCACTGGGGGTATGCTCGTGTTGCTCAGCACGATCAGCTGTTTCTGAGTGTAAACAATGGACCCGAAGTTCAGTGGATTTCCTGAAATTGATGAAAGTAATCCACAAAGTAGAAAAAAGCAAATCACTTGTCTCACCAGTTGTACACACACACATATGTACACACGATTTACACTAGTGATGGAAACAACACATGAAAGACAAAACAACACACTAAAACAAAGCAAACAGCTGGAAACAACAACAAGCTGCCACTCACATGGCACTATCTTGAATAAAAGCTAACTTCCCTGTATAGCCTCTCTATTTGGAGTAAACTACATGCCAAACTGCAATCAAAAATCGTGATGTTGAATGACTGCTAGCATATCTGGAAAGGTGAAAGTAGACCTCCCATAAACAAGAATTTTTTGAAGTTTTATCAAACCTGTTTTTCCTACTCACATTTCTCATGCAACAGATAGGTTCTCATTTCAATCTACAAGCTGCCACTGGCTTTGTGCAGGCTTGCACCTCAGCTGTGTCTCACAGGTGTAACCACAACCTGAAGGTTTTATTTATGCTCCAAGTCTATTTTTCTTTTCAACAATATGCTAGTAAATGTGAGGTTTATGCACAATAAAAGGTACTGAATAAATATGTTTATCTACATTTTGCAGGTTAGACGAAGTGGTGGCATTGCGCTGGCCTCCAGCACCACTGTAAAGAATCTGGGAGTTATCTTTGACCAAGACATGTCCTTTCACTCCCATGTAAAACAAATTTCAAGGACTGCCTTTTTTCACCTATGTAATATCGCAAAAATCAGGCATATTTTGTCTCAAAATGATGCAGAAAAACTAGTCCGTGCATTTGTAACTTCCAGGCTGGATTATTGCAATTCCTTACTATCAGGCTGCCCAAATTTGTTGCTGAATATTCTCCAGTTGTTCCAGAACGCTGCAACACGTGTTCTGACAAAAACCAGGAAGAGAGATCATATTTCTCCAATACTAGCCGCTCTGCACTGGCTCCCTATAAAGTTTAGAATAGAATTTAAAATTCTCCTCCTTACTTACAAAGCCATAAATGGCCAGGCACCTTCTTATCTTAAAGAGCTCATAGTACCTTATTGCCCCACTCGAACACTGCGTTCCCAGAATGCAGGTCTACTTATGGTTCCTAAAGTCTCAAAAAGCAGAACAGGAGTCAGAGCATTTAGCTATCAAGCTCCTCTCCTGTGGAACCATCTTCCAGTCTTTGTCCGGGAGGCAGACACTGTCTCTACATTTAAGAGTAGGCTTAAAACTTTCCTTTTTGATAAAGCTTATAGTTAGGGCTGGCTCAGGCTGGTCCTGGACCAGCCCCTAGTTATGTTGCTATAGGATTAGACTGTCGGGGGACCTCCAAAGATACACCGAGCTCCTCTGTCCTTCTGTCCCTCTCCATCTGCACGCTTTCATGTCCTACCATGGCGTGTTACTAACTTCCCCGGAGTCTCTGTGCTTGGTTGTCTTGCAGGTTCCACAGTGGCTGAATCTGGATTGTGGATTGCAGCTGCGTCTCCTGCCTTGGCCCTGCCTGACATCCACTGCAACTGCCACTGCTATTATTACATCCACTGTCACTGTTACTGTGATTGCATGTCTGTCTCTCTCTCTCTCTCTCTCTCTCTCTCTCTCTCTGACTGCATTTCTGTCTGTCTGTCTGTCTGTCTGTCTGTCTGTCTGTCTGTCTGTCTGTCTGTCTCACTCTCTCTCTCTTGCTCTCCCTCTCTCACCCAACCAATCGAGGCAGATAGCCGCCCACCCAGAGCCTGGTTCTGCCTGAGGTTTCTGCCTGTTAAAAGGAAGTTTTTCCTCGCCAAGTGCTTGCTCATGGGGGAATTGTTGGTTCTCTGTAGATAAAAGAGCTTGGTCTGTACCAGCTCTATATGGAAAGTGTCCTGAGACAACTTGGTGGTTTAGTTTAGTTTAAGTTTGCTGTTTTATATTACAAAATGCAAATGTACTGAGCAACAGTATTTCATGATCCTTGTCTTCTCTGTATAATAACATGGAAGGGTGAATAATATTGGATATCACAATGGTGAGTCAGTATCAGTCCTGTTCGAGGACCCAGTGTGTAAGATTAGTTCATATGTACAAAATACCTTGACACTGAAGTGGTTCCTCCAAACTGCCAACTGGCATACTGTTTTAAAAGTTGTTTTTAGTCTTATTAACTTACATATACTATAATTTTCAAGGCAGTTAAACACACGTGCGTGTAAATGCAAGAGTGAATGATGATTTCTGTGTGCCTTGTGGTTGAAAGGTGACCTATCCAGGTGTGCTCCATTTCTTGGCTAATATAAGATGGGATTGCCTCCAGACGTGTCCCAAGACCTACAAGGATAAATGGCTATAGCCCATAGATGCATGGATGCAGTCGAGTGGTGAAGGAAGTTAAACACAGTTGGTTACGATTTCTTATGACACCTTTCAAAGACAAACATCACAGACTTAGACTTTGACCATGTTGTCTAAAATCATTTTTAATGGTTCAAACTGCTGTGAAGAGTCCAGAGTTCAAAGTATTAGAGTGTTAGTCTAGTTTTACTGATAAAAGTAGTGTAGTATTGAGTGTTAGTGTGTTTACATGAACAGAGTTGCTGTGTGATGATGAGAGAACTGTTTATCAGAGACTGTGTATACATAGCAAGAACACCAGTCTGCTCTTTGAAATTGCAATGTATTGAAAATGGACTTGCTGTAAGGCCTTTTTAACGAAAGACATTTTGATATATCACATTAGGAAAAACACATGTTCATAATCAAACTGATGATGGTTGAATTCCAATTAACTGCTTCAGTTTAAGGATCCCTGCGATGCTGGCTAACTGACATACTGACATGGCTTACTGCGACAGAACAGAGCCTTTGTAAATGGTATCAGTAACACCTAGGCTGTGTTTTCTATTATGACAAGTAAAAATGTCTGCTGTGCATTTTAAATAACTTTATTGAATTCAGTATGAATGTCAATCCTGTTTTTTTCTAGACAGAGTCTGCTGGACAGTTCTCAGAGGTCATTCGCATGGCTAAAAACTAACCAAACTAAAAACTCTACAATCTCTACTATTCCTCAGAGCAGCAGGACTGAAAAGGGAAGGTTTAACAACACATGTGAGGTCAACTTTGCTTGAACATACCACTGAAAAAAAAAGGACTTCAAAATACTTGCTTCTTAATGCGGCTTGACACGTAAGTAATTCTAGGTTTCCTGGATTATCCCAACTACACTTCCTCAACTACATCCTCTGTGAATATTAGGCATATGTGTGCAACACACATGCACAAGATCTTTGTCGTACTTTCTGGATTTCATCTTTTGCAAAGACAAGGCAAGCCTTGTAAATCATTAGAGAGAGTTATATTGCATATGTACTCAATGCTTGTCAACAATACAACGTTTACAATTGTTGACATGCCCACAGCAACAAGTGTAAAAAGGCAGTGTTGCATAATCATGTTGCTTCCAGTGGGTCTCCACATTTCAACCAGTAAAATGAATAAAGTGATATTCCACAATGTTAAGGTGTGGTCACGTTACTCTTCCGTTCAATGAAACTGCCCTGCACTCAGTCTCAAAAAAGGATGTGATAGTGTGGCTCTGATGCATCTTATAAATATTGATCAAAGTGATGACACACTGTAAATAGTCTGTAAGAGCATCGCCACAGTTTATACTTTGTAGGAAATTCTATTGGCAAACACAGTGCATCAGAGTTTTTACTGGTTGTTTGCACTCTGATATGCACTCATGCATATCTGCATATCACTGCTCACTGCATATCTGTTGGAGCCACCTGTCATCATCTTTTGCATCACATCAACAAAACAAAACAAAACAAATCATATATATATTAGTGCTGTCAAAAATATCACGTTATTAATGCGTTAACGCAAATCAATTTTAACAGCGTCATTTTTTGGGGGGGGAGATTAATGTTCTTTGTGACCTAGTGAACTTGTAGGTTTTTATTAGCTTTTTTTTATTGTAAGGTGTCCTTGGGTGCTCAGAAAGGTGCCAACAAATAAAATATATTATTATTATTATTATTATTATTATTATTATTATTATTATTATTATTATTATTATTATTATTAAGCTGTGGCCACTGCTAGTAACGTAAGAAAAACTACAGGATCCGGTTATAAACCGGAAACAAAACAATAGGCACGCCCCACGCATGTGTTTGGTCTTGCCTGCTCGCTAGCTGTAAAAAAGTAGGCTACCGGTTTGTGTGGATGTCAAGCGTGAAATGCCGAAGTGGATGCGAACAAGATTCTGAATGGAAAGTTTAGTTTCAAGAAGTTGCCAGATGGGTCGACCGACAAGACCAAACTTATCTGTGTGTATTGTTGGTGTGAACTGAGTTATCACCATAGCACATCCAGTCTGAAATACCACTTGATGGCCAAACACACGGCAAATGCGAATTCTCCACCGCCTCCTTGACAAAACCAGACGACAATGAATGACTTTCGACAGAGGCATATGGATGCTATTATGTTCAAAGGAAACTTAAGAAAGGAAAGTTTAAGCCATGATTTAACTGCACTATAGCCTAAGTCCTAGCTTATCGATAATGGCGATAATATGCACTTTGTAACTTTATCTTGTATCACCCTGTTTTGATCCCTTAGAAAGGGTTGTTGAAGGGGCTTTTTTTGTAACCAAGTATTTATTTTTTTTGTCACCTGTTTTGAGTGTTAAAATGTGAATGACTGCTCAAAGCGAGAATGTTAGTGTGAAATAACACTACACGTTGTTGTTTTCAATTAAAAAACATTTGCACAAAGCAAGCATATCCTCTTTTCCATGTTGATAAGAGTATTAAAATGATAATTCAAGGGACATTTAGAATAGATAAAAATGTGCGATTAATTTGCGATTAATTGCGAGTTAACTGCGAAATTCATGAGATTAATCGCAATTAAATATTTTAATTGATTGATAGCACTAATACACACACACACACACACACACACACACACACACACACACACACACACATATGTATATATATATATATATATATATATATATATATCCAACAATAATAAAAGAAGTAAATAAATTCACCACATCTGCCTACATTACTTCTGTTGCAGTTTGTCTTATTGCCCTGGTTGTTTCTGATGCTGTCTGAACCAAGCATGAATATTATTCTTCCTTCTTTTGCAGAATTGGTCATGGCTACAGATCTGTCATAGTCCAAAATGTTCAAGTTCAATTGCTTAATTTCATTTAGATGTCCTCTACCACATCTCCATGGTAATATGACCATTATTGAAGTCTTTGACTATGGAGAGGAGCTGTTGAACCAACATGGCCACCACTGAAAAAGAATTTGTGTCAGAAAAGTGTTATTATACAGACTGTATGACTGTGGGTATGTTTAGCACTACAGCTTTGAAGCTCTACCCTGTCTCTGGTCTTTATTGAGTGTTTTAAGTGTATGCATACACACACACCAAATACACACCCACACACAATCTCAAGCTGATAAACACACACACTAAAGGCACACTAAATAAAGTTTGTGCAAAGCAAATACATGATAAAAATCAGACTCCAGTCTGATAGATGAAGAGATGGACTACATTCAGCTACAACAGCCTGTGAAGTGCAATATCTACACACACACACACACACACACACACACACACACACACACACACACACACACACACACACACACACAGAGTCAGATCTCAGTGGCGATTCCGGCGCAGAGTTGCTTGGCCTTTCCCTTGCAGGATCTGATCCCATCTCTGGACAGAAAGACAGACAGACAGACAGACAGACAGACAGACAGACAGACAGACAGACAGACAGACAGACAGACAGACAGACAGACAGAAAATGAAGTTGACGTGAAGACATGATCAGTCGAGGCAGATGGTTCTGCCTGAGGTTTCTGCCTGTTAAAATGAAGCTTTTCCTCACCACTGTCGCCAAGTGCTTGCTCATGAGGGAATGTTGGGTCTCTGTAGATAAAAGAGTTTGGTCTGTCTTTTTTCACAACTTCTGTTGTGATTTGGCGCTATACAAATAAAATTTAATTGAATGATCTGTCACTCCATAGACAATCATCATGTTCCTGATGAAGTCAGTTGGTATGTTAAGATAGAGGATTACAGATTACAGCTGCTTTATCCTTGGATATAATTCAACTTAATCAACAGTAGAGTTTGCAACTCTAAATGTGTTTTCAAGCTAAAAGTGAAGCAGTGAACATAATTTAATTTACTTTATTTATTTGATTGTTCGGGCTGCACGGTGGTGCAGCAGGTAGTGTGCGTGCCTCACAGCAAGAAGGTCACTGGTTCGATTCCCGGGTCGGGCCTTTCTGTGTGAAGTTTGCATGTTCTTCCCGTGCATGCGTGGGTTCTCTCCGGGTACTCCGGCTTCCTCCCACAGACCAAAAACATGCTCATTAAGTTGATTGGTGACTCTAAATTGCCCCTAGGTGTGAGTGTGAGCGTGAATGGTTGTTCATTCAGTTGTGTGTATATATGTTGCCCTGCGATCAGCTGGCGACCGGTCCAGGGTGCCTCCCGCCCGTTGACAGCTGAGATAGGCTCCAGCCCCCCCGTGACCCCGAAAGGGATAAGCGGCATAGAAAATGGATGGATGGATGGATGGATGGATGGATATTTGATTGTTCACTGTTTTAACATTACAAGACAAAAGAAAAGGTTTTTAGGATGAGGACTAACAGATATGTCTGTCGAATATAACACTATCTTGGAAAACAAGTTTGGATCAGGTTGCTGACGTGTAAACCCCACATCAAAAGAGCAGGACAGAGCTGCTAACATTATCCCACATTCTGAGCACTGAGTGAATATGCTTTTGTGAATAAGGCTTTCATAACTTGATCTGTAACATCAAAAAATGTTGTTAATTAGTTAACAGTATTCACCTTAGCCTTAAAAGTAACTCTGGGTTACTTTACTGTAGTAGTTAATGATCAAGTTAGCCCGACATTCAAACATTTGTAGCCAAGAGCAGATATACACACTGTTGAATTCATTCCCTACCATTAAGTTGTAGTGTTTTGGGTTTTGGAAAGGCTTAAAAAAAACACCACCTTCCAAACTCTTTAAAGGCACAATGTGTAAAAACTGGCTATGCCCAAAGGTTGCTCCAAACAAATGGGGGGCAGCATATCAACAGAGTAGCCACTTCCTGCTGTATACTCTTTGCTGTAGCTATCTTTGACTGTAGCTACTAGCTGCCATTAGCTAGATAGCACAGCTAGCTGTGCAGCTTGTGGTCCTATTAGTTGACTGGAGTCTCAGTCAGTGTTCATTGGGAAGCTGCTGAGCTTCAAGGTGAACATGGCTGCATCAGAACAAAGTTTCTGAGACTGAGAGAGGCCAGTTTGACAACAGGAAAAATGATGAAGAGGTGATTAACAGTGGCTCCAACCAGGACTCCGACTCCGGGGACATAGAAAACATGGCAGAAGGGGACAGGAGATCCATGTACTGGGTGAGCAGCGAGAAGAAGGTGGGTCATCATCAGCATGCATCTAGAGCTGGAATATTTTCACATCTAATGTGGAGAACCAAACCAGAATTGGTCATTGTTGTAACAATTGGTGCAATGATTTGGCTGGTTTTATTTTGTTTCTGTTAAGTTTTAATGAAATTGTGTTTTACAATGAGTTAACCCTGCCATAAAGCGTATCTTTGTTTACTAAAAGAGAGAAACTTGAATTCAGAAGGTGTACGGTTGTATTTTTCTGTTCAGTAAGAACAATAGGTGTAGGAATATCTCCTGTCTTGATAATTTGTGAGTGTATTTTGTTTATTTATTCAATGAAAAACAGCTAAGAATGCTTGTGAAATTTAGCAAACTAGCATACATGTCCCAGCTGAAACTACAGGAGGGCTTTATATTGGATTTTTGCCTTCTGAGGTAGTAAGTGGTAAAATTGTCACTTCTTCACATTTTAAACAAAAATTCTGGCCATACTTTACACATTGTAGCTTTAAATGAGTATCTCTCTTGCTATAGCCTGCTTGAACGCTTGACAGACCTGTTGTGACTATGGTTGCTAAGCTATGATTGGACTATTTGAGGCAAGATGATTTTATTTTATTTTATGTTCTGCACAACATGCTTAGCCCACTATGTTTATGACCAAACACGTCTGCTTCAGCCCTCTACAGTAAACCCTAGGAGTGCAATGAAAAAAATAAAGAGTCATCATTAACTAGCAAGACCATATTAAAGATCATTAAAGATAAACAATCATATGAGAGTGTTATGCTAGTTCACACGTGTAGCAGTGTACATTATTTTCTCTTTTTTGTATAACGGTATTGTAGGTCTCTTGTTCAGTATGCTTGCAGTTTGTAGTCATTTTTCATATTCAAGAGTTGCAAATGAAATCATCTCATTTTGCAAGAATGTCTTTACAGGCAATTAATTACCTACGATGTAGCCATTAGTGTTGACTTCATACCTAATCTTCCAGTCAAACTTACATTAAGGTGGTGCAACAGGCTGCACGTAATACAGTTCAGCTCAGTACTATTAGCATTATCTTATAAAGCCTCCACCTGTACCACTGCAGATGTGTTTACATAGCACCAGTGTGTTTTATATAGAAAACTACTGCTGAGAAACTGCTGGTGTCTGTGTACATTTGTCTGTGAATCGCACCTTGACCTTCCTGCTCATTTTGTCCTTCCACTTCTGAGCAATGGAGCCATCAATCAGGAGCAACCTGCAGACACAGAGTGAGGTTTATGCAGAGTTTCCACCAGTGTTTTATAGTGGAGGTGGCCTGCTGTGTAGTTTCTGCCAAACAAGTAGCACAACATCACACAGTAAGAACATGCTATTTAATGCATGAGGTGACAGGTTAAACGTTGATCTAGTAATGACATGGATGAGGAGGTGAGGTGCGTCTGGTGCTGCTCATTCAGCTCAGCTTTGCAGGAATTTTTCAGAGCAGAATGTCCCTCATAATCAGGCACGTGTGAGAAAAAAGGCACAGCTGCACTGCTCTGCAGATCAGACAGCAGGCTGAAGTTAGTTTGAGAACCACCAACTAAATATACATGGTTTAGCCAAAAGAGCCTGCATTGGGTTGAAGTTCAAAGATCTCATTTACTGGACTTTTATCTAGGCAATTTCCTGGAGGAAACCTTGATGTCAGTACTATCTGTTACAACTCCTGCTGCTCATACCTGGATGTCTCCTCGTTCTCATAGCCCATAATAACGTATTCTTCCCCAGGAGACAGAAGAGGACATAGGCAAGAGGATGAGTAGTAGAGTGTCTGTGTCTCTTTGGGAATGTTGACCAGAGAAGACTTGAGCACCTCCTTCACCTCCACCACTGCTGTGGGCTCCAGACCACGATTCCTCACTTCCCTCACCCTGGCCCTGATCACTGAAGGAGAGTCATGAGAACACATGGACATATCTCACACACAGGGAGATGACAAATCAGGCTTTTCAAACATTTGCTTTAAAAAATAAAAACTTCAGTCATTATGTAATTCATTATGTAAGTCATTATGTGTATTTCTGTCTGGTATATAGTTTATAGCTCTGGCTCACTCTCTCTCTTAGGAACCTCTACTTATACATTAGAATACATATTATATAACTAGATATTAAGTTATATTTTTAACAACTGCTGTTATTTTTGTTTCTATATTTGTTATATTTTTAAATAATCGCTTTGTTGTATATATTTTGTGTTTGTCTGTATGTTTAAACTGCTACTGCAACGGAATAATTTCCCAAAGTGGGATCAATAAAGAAACAGTCTAAGTGTAAGTAAGTTTTGGTTCCAACAACACAAAATGAGACAGCTGCCAGTAACATCAGTGATCTGGTCCTTCTTGTCAGTCTTTGTCCCTGTCTCTACAGTGTAGTACCTGCTGTTTTGTGTGTAACAGATATACACTATATTGCCAAAAGTATTGGTTCAACCTGCCTAAACTGGAATATGAACTTAAGTGACATCCCATTTTTAATCCATAGGGTTTAATGGGTGGGTGGCACAGTGGGACAAGTGGTAACACTGTCACCTCACTGGTGACGTCACTAAAAAGTATGTTTCTTCATCTTCTTCTTCTTCTTAATATGACGTCGGTCCACCCTTTGCAGCTATAACAGCTTCAGATCTTTTTGGAAGGCTTTCCACAAGGTTTAGGATTGTGTTTATCGGAATTTTTGACCATTCTTCCAGAAGCACATTTGTGAGGTCACACACTGATGTTTGACGAGAAGGCCTGGCTCTCAGTCTCCGCTCTAATTCATCCCAAAGGTGTTCTATCGGGTTGAGGTCAGGACTCTGTGCAGGCCAGTCAAGTTCATCCACATCAAACTCTCTCATCCATGTCTTTATGGAAGTTGCTTTGTGCACTGGTGCAAAGTCATGTTGGAACAGGAAGGGGACATCCCCAAACTGTTCCCACAAAGTTGGGAGCATGGAATTGTCCAAAATATCTTGGTATTCTGAAGCATTCAGAGTTCCTTTCATTGGAACCAAGGGGCCAAGCCAAGCTTCTGAAAAACAACCCCACACCATAGTCCCCCCTCCACCAAACTTTACACTTGGCGCAATGCAGTCAGACAAGTACCATTCTCCTGGCAACTGCCAAACCCAGACTCATCCATCAAATCGCCAGATGGTGAAGCGCAATTCATCACTCCAGAGAACACATCTCAACTGCTCTAGAGTCCAGTGGCGGCGTGCTTTACACCACTGCATCCAACGCTTTGCATTGCACTTGGTGATATATGGCTTGGATTCTGCTGCTCAGTCATGGAAACCCATTCCATGAAGCTCTCCACGCACTGTTCTTGAGCTAATCTGAAGGCCGCATGAAGTTTGGAGGTCTGTAGCGATTGACTCTGCAGAAAGTGGGCAACCTCTGATGACCCTGCTCCATTATTTTATGTGGGCTACCACTTCATGGCTGAGTTGCTGTCGTTCCCAATCGCTTCCACTTTGTTATAATACCACTGACAGTTGACTGTGGAATATTTAGGAGTGAGGAAATTTAACGACTGGACTTGTTGTGCAAGTAGCATCCTATCACAGAACCATCACTGAGCTCCTGAGAGCGACTCATTCTTTCACAAATGTTTGTAAAAACAGTCTGCTTGCCTTGGTGCCTGATTTTATACACCTGTGGCCATGGCAGTGATTGGAACACCTGATTTCAATTATTTGGATGGGTGAGTGAATACTTTTGGTAATATAGTGTAACTGTCCAGGATGTCCAATAGCAGTAATCCATAGTGGGGAACCAGGCACAAATGGAGATATGGCTGTTTTTGGTCCGAAAATGTTCCCTTAATGAATTCAAGCAATGTGAGACTAAACAAAAGATAAAACTTCCAGTGATAGAGAAAAAATTAACATAATGCATGACAATGGAGACAGCATTGCTGGATTTGCCAAATCATGCCTGTGTAATCATCTGGAAAAAGCCTTTTTGATCTTTTAGCTTGTCTGTGTCTAATTTAATCTAGTAACCTAACAGCTTCTGCGCCAAAATCTTTCCTTCTACATCAATGACAAAGCATCAAAGAAAAGGAATCTACTGAAGAATCCTCCTCCTCCTCCTCCTCCTCCTCCTCCTCCTCCTCCTCCTCCTCCTCCTCCTCCTTCCCCTCTGGTAGCTGGTTTCTGTCTTGGCTCGTGATTTCCCATCTTGTTTTTTGTATTTATTTTAATTTTCCTTAAACTTGAAAGTTTTCATTTTTGTCTGAATTGGACATCTAAAGACATATTTTATGGACAAATATTTAAAAGTTGTGAATGACCCTTGCGACCTTTGATATTTCACGGATACACTCTGCTCTGGCCTACTGACAGAAAAAGCCTGCTTCGGCCTACCAACAGAAAAAGCCTGCTGGCAGCTAAAGCTATCTACCACCAAGATGCCTCCTTTCTCCACAGATGACCTCTACAAACTTCTGCAGCAGGTTGCAGTGTTGGAAACTAAAGTTCAGCATCTGGAAATAAATGCAGAAGTGAACGGACTTTGTGGAAATAACAGCACTTTGCCACTGACTCAAAACAGCAGACTGGAGAATGCTAACATCCAGCTAATTAGCTCTGATACAGCTCCCACGAAACTAAAGGGCTGTGTACTGGGTAATAAATCTGCCAGTATTAGTCCTCCCTGGAATGCTCTCGGGGCAAAGCCCAAGAGTAAATCAGCTGATATGGGGAGACATCCAACAGGTAGAACTCAGCGCCCAGAGATCTGTGATGCGACAGACTGGCCTACGTTATCATCCTCCTCAACACCTATGCAGAGTAAAACACAGCCGTGGATAAAAGCTAAAGGGAAGGGAAGGCAGTTACAAAATCATTTGCTCCACCACTGCAGGAACCTGGATCTCCAACTGAAAACCTGGATAACTTCTCGGATTCACAGAGAAGGGTAAGGCCTGACAGGAATTCAGAAGCCAGAAAGCTACAAGGAAAGCTACTGACTGGTCCTGAGTCTCTGGTTGTTGGTGATTCTGCTATTAAAGATGTGGGAAGAATGTACAGCAGAAACACAAAAATGTTGTGCTTTCCTGATGATACAGTCTCCAACATGACCGATAGAAACCTCAGTATTGTTGCAGAAATTCCAACTTTGAAATACCTTGTCATAGCAGAACTGGCCTCTAACTGACCATCTCTTACCCTCTCTGACTTCTCATGAGAAACGGAGTTGTAAACCAGTCTAATTGGTTGAATTATAGACCATCTGGTTTGCTTATAAGGAGATGTGATTTTGGAGAGAGACAGGATGTCCGGTTCAGTGGACTCTCCTCCACACTCTTTCAGAGGGGAGAGCAGAAAGGTCAACGCCTTTACCTCATGGGCTATCTTCTACCCAGGATGTCCCATGTCAATGCTAATTCTTCCCTGATAGCCCCTAAGGGCTCAAGACAATAAAACTGTCTGGAGGGACAAATGCCATGCCTCATAGGAATCCACAAATCAGATAATGCTGATGGGTTGTAAATTAGACATTCCTGAAGCAAACTGTGGTGTATGTTTGTGTGTTTTTCCCTAATACTCCAGGATAACCAAACTTCTATGTTGAACATAACTTTTGATGTTTTCACTTTGCGGGACTCATTGTACGTATAATGTTGATGTTTTCCAGTTCCTCTAACTTGAAGAATGACGAAATTGTGATTTCAACTGTTTTATAAAATTTGTCTGAACTTCAGACAATGGAACAATGGAACCATACTGCCATTTAGAGGTTCATAACAATACACTTGACGTGATGCATTTATTAATAAGTAACCGTAATAGTGATAATCATTTTGGGCAAATATAGTCTGCCTCTCTTTACTTCTTTCTTTTGTGTTAGTTATACCGTGAGTCATCATACATATTAGGATGAAATTGTTACCATGATTATCTTTAATGTTGTCATCCAATCATAGGAATTGCCTAATGCATGTTGTGAACAATGTTGAAATGTCATTGAAAATCGTCCATTCAAAATATATGTGATTGACCATAGTGAGGCGCAGATGAGCCCCTCGTATGAATCATTAATTAATTCCAGCTCCATGAGGCGAGATTACATTGTGCGTCACAAACCGTCTCATGTGTGTGACGGCCTGCCCATTAGACACGCCCTGGAGCGAGATTTAAATCTGCAGCCGCAGCATGAATTCAGTGCGCGTTACTCAGTCTTGTCTTAAATTATGTTACGTTATCTTTTAGTTTTGTTTGTTACTTCTTAGTTGTCTTAGTGTTGTACAGTCGTTTTGCTCTTTAAGTTTTTCCCGTCTTCAAGCTACTCAAAAGCCATACCAAGTAGCATGATTTACTTTTCATTTACTTTTCAGAAGACGTGTTTCTGTAGTTTTGCCGTAAACTTTCATTTTTCTAAGTCACACGTTTTTGTTTTAGTATCTGTAAATTTTTGTCAAATAATAATAATTTTGTAGACCCTTTTTTGACCGGCCATCGAAGAGATTATCAATTTTGTTACTATCAGTCTAAAATAATCCTTCACGGACTCAACCGAACCAAAACCCTGCAGCCAGCTGTTGATCCTTGGTTTGGGTTAACAACCATCCGGAGCCGTCCCTTATCTGTAACCGACACCGTAGAACCCAGTTCAAGAGACATCACCGTCCAACATCAGCTCTTCACCTTGGTGTGTCTGGGCCTTCCACCAGACCACCCAGCAGATCGAGCCACGGACGAGAACCTGGGCATCTTCGAGTTAGTTCGGAGAATTTACCGGGACGTCATCAACCAAGTAGGCATGCTAAGCGGGTTTGAATAAGAGTTGGTCCATGAGGTTAAGATACTGCTAATTTATCCAAATTCTCTTAACTACTCGTTTAATCCCTTAACTCTACGTTCCCGTCCCCATTATTCCCTTTCAACTACTTCTCAGGGCTACACGGTGGCGCAGCAGGTAGTGTGTGTGCCTCACAGTAAGAAGGTTGCCGGGTCAATCCCCGGGTCAGGCGGGGCCTTTCTGTGTGAAGTTTGCATGTTCTTTCCGGGTTCCTCCCACAGACCAAAAACGTGCTCATTAGGTTAACTGATGACTCTAAATTGTCCGTAGGTGTGAGTGTGAGTGTGAATGTTTGTTTGTCCTTGCATGTGGCCCTGCAATCAGCTGGCGACCGGTTCAGGGTGTACCCCGCCTCTCGCCCATTGTAGCTGGGATAGGCTCCAGCCCCCCGCAACCCCGAAAGGGATAGGCGGTATAGATAATGGATGGATGGAACTACTTCTCACTACTGCCAACTTGTGTTATGCCATATCACCTCATATCTTCTGTCGCACTATTCATGATATCATTCATTATCCATAATTCTGCTTAAGAAATGAGATTTTGATTTAAGTCCTGGTTAAACGGTGTCCTTTTGAGCTGAATATATATGATCCCTGTATTCTCGATTTATTAAGCAGAAGTATCCAGACCTCTCAGTTCATCAGGGACAGGTCTGTTGTTTGTTCCCAGAATCAGAACCAAACAAAGTGAAGCAGCTTTCAGTTATTATGCTCCTCACCTGTGGAACATTCTCCCTGCACACCTGAGGTCTGCACCAACTGTCAGCTCATTTAAATCAGGGTTGAAAACATTATTATTTGCTTAAGTTTTTTTCTTAAAGTAAATATATCTGCTCAATGATTTTAATCATTCTAAACGCTAAATTATTGTATTTTACTGGCTTCTGTTTTTAATTTTCCTTTTAACGTTTTAATTTTTGTTTTTCTATTCTCTTCTTTCTTTCTTTGAAATGTATGATTTTAATGTATTTTTATGCTTCTGTAAAGCACTTTGAATTGCCTGGTGTATGAATTGCTATAATGAAGTGCTATACAAATAAATTTGCCTTGCTTTGCCAAGAACCTAGCAATACTAAAAAGATGTTTAACAACCTCACTGAGCAGCACAGTTAAGGCTTTAAAAATTGAAGTAATGAGCATTCAGACTTGTTGAATAGCTTTGCGTGATGTTATCTCACATGTAGCACTGAGAAGTGATGACTGACTGTCAGGTATGATCCTCAAACCATCAACCACCAACATACTGATTGGTTGGACCGCCGCTCTACCTCCTAAGTGACAGGAGTTAGAACAGGTGTCTTATTGTCTTATTATAACACTTAATATAATGAAAAAAACATGGACATTGCTGAAATCTTCTGAGCTGAAGACTGCTGAAGGGGCAGTAGATTGTTGGTTTGATAAACAGGAGTGAAACACTTGATGGGGAAGGATTCAATGCTCAGATGAACAATATTATCATATCATCAACATGATAAACAATAATTGATATTTTCTCATTAATATATCAGTAGTTACTATTTTACTCAACAATGACACAGTCATTAAGAGTGTAATAGTAAAATCCAAGGATCCTCTTTCTCATAGTTGTGAAAACTGGAATAATTCTCAAGTGACTCACCATAGTTGTAGTTGTTCTTCAGGTAGGTTTTCAAACCCATTTTTACTGTCTTACATCTACAGCGATCTACAGTCACAGAAACACAGAAACACAGAAACACACACACACACACACACACACACACACACACACACACACACACACACACACACACACACACACACACACACACACACAAAATGGGTACTTGTATGATTGTAATTTTAAAAAGAAAAACAGACATACAAAAACTGTTCAGGGTCCACCTCCTTAAAAGTTCATATTTCCATTCTGAATTTAACATGTTGCATTCATGTCAAATAGAGCAGGGTTCCCACTCCCAGAGTGTATGGGCATAACCTTGAGATGTTTTAATGTCAGTACTTTTAATGCTATCCTCTCTTACCCACATAAAAAAACAGAAAAATAAAAAGCCCCTAAATCAGACACAAAAATAATAAAAACAATATAATAATAATGATAAGAATAATATTTAAATAGCACAATTCATGCATAAAATGCAACATAAAGTGCTTAACATAAAAACAAATAAAAAAAATCACAGCCATAACAACTTGACACCATACAAGAATGGATGTGAGCGGGATTCACTTTGAGAGTTAAGCCACCCCCTGTAGTAAATCTGAAAGTTCATTTGGCAATGGGACTACAACTGGATGTCAGATTTTTATGAAATTCATGTCGTAGCAGAAAGACTTTCCTTTTTTCCATCTACATTTTTATTGAGTTTACACTATAATATAAACAGAACAGTACAGCGGTAACAACACATGCAAACACAAAAAACAACATAATATATAAAGAGATAAAAATAAAGATTTTATTCATACTGATATATTTTCCATCAGGCATTCATTTAGTAGGTGTCATGTCCGATATAAATATTCCATTTTTTCCAGTTCTTTTCAAATATGTTCTCTTTGACTCTCAAAGGGTATGTCAACTGTTCCATAACTAATATGTTTTGAGCAATTTCCAGCCATTGTTTCTGTTTTGTCTGCATTAAGCCACTTTCTGGCAATGGCTTTCTTACTTGCTGCAAGTAACACTTTAATCAGGTTCAGTGTCCCCAAGATACTTTACAGGGCAGGCAATTGGGATATTATATCCCAAAACATTTTAACTGCAGCATTAACATTCCATTTTCTAATATTGTTGTTGGGCAACAAGTTGCCTAATTTTTTATTTTTTTTTTGGATGTTATGAAAACGTGAGTTAAATTCTTCAAGGAGAATTCCCTCTATACTCATGAGTTTGTGGATGTACATTATGTCTCACACATTAATTCTTCCTCTGTTATTTGAATCTTACACTCTACTTCCCAATGTTCTTTCATGGGGAGCATTGTTTTCCTATTGCCCCTCCCAAAGCTTGGTAGAAAGCAGAGATGACCTGAGGCCTCTTCTGTTTGTATGCATCCACAATCACCCAATCATCTGGTCCTGACCTTATCTCATTTGTAAAATAGCCTGTTAGCTGCATGCATCTAAAATTCTTACTTACATACTTTGCCTTTAAATCTTAGAAACTCTTAAATTTACCATTTTCTGAAACCGTACACATTGTTGTTATGCCTGTGCAGGTCTTCACTCTGCCTCATAAAGAGAATAGGGGAGAGACAACAGCCCTGCCTTGAACCTCTCTCCAACTCAATACTATTAGACAGGCTTCCATTTACCTTAATTCTAGTAATAGGATCATGATAAATGGTTTTGATACACTGAACTGCACTTTCATTGAAGGCATATTTCTTATACTTAGCCAACTAACACTACTGAACGCTTTTTCAGCATCCAAACTAACCAGAACCATGCTGTCCTGTGTTAGGGCCCCTCTAATGAATCCAGTTTGATCCTCATTGATCAGCTGTTGTACCAAAGTTTCAAATCTTTTGCAGTGATTGACATTAAACAGTATTCTTTGTCCTTGCCTGCCTTCCTTAGGTAAAATGGTAATAATTACCTACTTCCATGATGGGGGAGCACTGCTCTCTTTAAGGGTCCAGTTAAAACAGGACAAGCAGAGGTGCTAGCTCCTTCTTAAAGACCTCATACAATTCTGATGGATACCCATAATCTCCTGGTGATTTACTGGCCTTTTGTCTCTGATTGTGGCTTCCAGCTTTTATAATATAGTTTCTTACAATACTCTTCAAATATTCTTTTTATCTGATCTGATTCATGTAATAATTTGTTGGTTTGGGGGTCCATTAATTTGTGGGCTGTATTAGAGGTCTGCTGTTTACGCAGGCGTCTGGCCAGAAGTCGAGTTGGTTTTGGACCTAATTAATAAGTCTGCTTTGCAAATCTTGTCCTTTTTTCAATCTCTTCCCCTAGGATCTGATCTACTCTCCCCTTGTTTCCTTAATTTGTTGTAATACCGACTAATCATTTCTGTTTTTATGCTGTTTCTCCAGCTCTCTGAACTTTTCTACTTTGCATTTGTATGCAGCTAGCTGGGCCTTTTTTTGTGATGTTGTTAGGGCATTTAGCTTCCCTCGGATAACTACTTGTATGGCATCCCACAATATTACAAGGTCTGCAACCCTGGTATTATTCTCTTCTACATAGCTTTATACCTCTTTTCTTATCTCTTCCCCATATGTCTTACATTCTGTGATCCTGTAACTTTCACCCTCCCCCGGTAAAAAGTCGTCAGTTCTGGAGTAGATAGAATGAGGCACTGATTAGTGTGTATAATCCCTTTTCAAGGGGGTGAAGTTCTCTTATAGATTAGTCCCATTTCCTGCACTGATGTGTTAATAAACATACATCTATCATCTTTTACAGCTCATACTGTATGCCCTTTACTAGTAATATTAGTTGGAGTATTTAAAGGGGCTAACCACATGCAGTGTGAAGTACCACTAGAAAAGTTAAAAATGTATATTATGTTACAGTCCATTTTACCTTAAGCAATGCAGCATTGAGTTTGAAGAGACAATGCTGGCAAACTGAAAAAGTAAGCTGCTGTTTGTCAGTATTTAACCAGTGTTTGACTTACATACAGTTGGGCTCCCATTCATTGTTTTTACACTGACTTCCCATTCATTACTATCCAACTCTCTCAACATTTGAAAACATTGCTCCTAGCCAGGGCTGAATCACAAACCTCAAAGTTTCTATATATTCAGCCAGTAAATGTCATATTATAGTATCAGCATTTCAGACCAAAACAAACACCTTCCCCTTCTCCTTGTGTTCTTCGCAAGTTATTCTAACACTAAGATAGAAGACATGCGACATAAACAACTGAATAAAGTCACCCTTTTGTTAATAATGTCAAATGACAATTTAAGTAATCCAGGTGATCAAGGGGATGTACATCTTGGTTATTACTTTGTTGGTTGGAATATTGAGTTTTACTGTATAGAGTTCTTTTTTTGATGAACAAAATCCATGTAATATAATTTTTAGCATACTCGCCGCATTTGATTGTTTGGGACACCGCTAGCAGAACTTTGAACTGCACTCTGCCATTTCGCTTTTACGATGTTGTTTCGGAGGTCACTCTTTTTTGTCTCTTGATGAACATGGGGAGGGCCAACAATTTTACAAAAAGAGACTCACATACACTAACATGCACGTGCATATTGAACCAAAGCCAATGTAACATTATTTAATCATTTAAAACAAGTTGTGGGGGGGGGGGGGGGGGGGGGGGAGCAAAGATAATCTTTAAAACCTAACAAAAACTAGTACAGTTACAGGCCAGCAGTCAGTAATATGTACATTTGGAAGATACTGCAATTTACATTATTCAGAGTTTTGGCCACTTAAGTTGTCATCCAACCTGCACATGACGTGTTTCATATCCGAGAGCAGCCTATTCAATAAACTCTCATCCATAAACTAGGATTTGAACATAGCAACCCCTTCAGATGGCAATGTTATCCATTTTGGGGAGCTCTGATAGATAAGTCCAGTAGCTCACAGCATAAGAACATTTGGAGAATGTTGAAATATTTTTTCAGGACAAAAAAAGATTTTCAGGACATGTTTTTCTAATTTTCAAAGTGTTTTGGGAAATCGGAAAATTTGTAAATTTATAAGGCACTACCAGGCTGTGTCTGACATCTTGCTCACATTTGCTACCTGTCACTGGAGGTCAGTGTTCCCAGTCAAGAAATAGTCCAACACAAAACCCCATGTAAAACCACAAAGTCATTTTTACACTTTAGTTTTTGTACAGAGACAAGAGATATAGTGTGTTAATTAGTGAACTTAAGAGGTCATGGTAGGTGGATTTTGTTACCTCTGGACATAACAAGGGTAGCTGTTTTGCCCTGTTTCTAGTCTTTATGCTAAGCCAATCTCAGACTTCTGGCTTAAGCACAGATATCAATCTTCTCATCCAACTCTGGACATGAGACGGAACACGGGTTGAACTATTCCTTTAACCTTTCGTCCTCTAAATGACAAGCCCGTCCAAGGAGGAGGAGTGTGAACTGGAATAGAGGCAGAGACAGGTAAACAGAAAGGTTACCTCGATTTGGTCCTCTGCAGTGGAGGTTGTTGGAGTCCATTGGAAAGTCTGGACTGGATTCTGTCAGAGGATGAAATCCAGGATAGATCACCTCTTTATCAAATTGGTTCAACTTGTTTTCTAGACAGGCTGTGTTCAGATACACAACAGCGTGTTACTGAGAAATACATAGTTTCCAGGGAAATGTCGCTGACTGGCTGAGTTGTTTCTCTCTCATTTGCGGAAATTCTGTGCAGATGCCGTTTGTAATGATCCGTCCAATCTGATCTAACTTGTTTCTAATCAACCAGCTAATACAGCAAGCTAGATTCTAGGAAAGCAGCTACAGCTTGTGCAGACAAAAGGTCAAATTTCAGCCTCACCTGGGTTACACCTGGCTGGGTCCTGGTAGTATGGGTCTACACAGACACAGAGAGGCATCGGTCAGTGTCAAAACAGAAAGAACACATTCCCTTGTTTCTTCATCTTATGTTATAGGAAAAGGGGAAAATGTTCAGACAGTTTCACACAGTGGTTTCCCCCTCAGGACACAGGAGCAGTTTTAAAAAAAATCTATTATTCAGTTAGCATCATCAGAAACCGTGAGAAGAATATTGAATCACCTGCTGATGGACACCCTTAAGTCCTGCTATAGTGTCCCCTAGAGGCTGCAGTGTTCATTGTAGCCTCAATATGAGTGTTGGACAGAACAAACAACTACTGAATATTTAGCTACTATTTAAACCTTACGAGTAGTGAAGCTAAAAATGTAAAATGAATGCTGCATCGCACTCTCTTGGTGAATTTGATATACATAATGTTTCAATCCTTTCCTATTGTTATGAGTTTTGGGAAATGACTGAAAAACTGAGGTTATTGACACAATCAACCTAAATTAGTTGCCTACACAGGGTAGCTGGGCTCATCCTTTTGACAGGGTTGGGACCTCAGACATCCAGAAGGAGGTTGTAATAAAATTGAACTTGTTTGTGTAGCTGGTTGACATGGTTCAAGTATCAGGTCAGGACACCCTACTTTATAGGTTATTTGGGTACACTGAACTGGAAGGACGCCATGGGGCAAATTTACAACACACTGGAGGAATTTTTTATCCCATCTGTCCCAAGAATGTGTTGAGATCTTCAATAGTACTGCCACCACGATCTGGACTCAAATAAATGTCCAAAAATAGATTAATGGATAGCTTGTTTTGAGAAGAGAGGTAATAGATTCACTAAAATCAAAATCTGGCAAGCAGGACAATTAAAAAAAAAACACTGAGACCTTTCTTATGTTAGGGTATAGTGGTAATGAAGGAATAAAAACTTGTATTTCTATAGAACAGTAATCAGTTCAGTGTCCCTGCTTGCTTATTTATTCTTTTCTGGGTTTTACTTTTGCCCATTTCGGTTTATTGACATTTCCCACAGATTGTCATATTTAAACATTGAGTGGTGGATGTTATTGGAGGTCAATATGGATGGGCCCTAAAATAATTTTCTATCCCACATCTCTTCTCTGGTATCTGTTTTCTTTGTCCTTCTTTTACAATGGCTTGACTGCCATTGTTAGTTATTCTGGATTGGTTGTTATCCATTTGAAGCATTTATGACCAAACAACTGCACAACTAATGATATTCCAATAGGCCTCAGCTGTACTTTGCATTTAGTGATAATTAGCAAGCTAACATGTTAAACAAAAATGATGACCATGACAAACATTATACCTGCTAAACATCAGTTTGCTAAATATTATCATTCTGAGTATGTTAGAATGCTAACATTAACATTTAGCTCAAAGTATCAATATACCCGAGTACAAAGCCGTAAGCTATTCTAGTAAACAAGACCTGTCTTGTTTACTCATCACCTGTTCTCCTCTGCAAAGATTACTTTCATTGAATTTGATTTTGGGACACCAGAGCTGTGCTTTTCACAGTGCACTCAGTTCTCCGCTGTGCAAGCACCTTTGAATGTAAGCAAACAGGCAACTGTGGCAGCTTGAGATTTCTGTCCCAGCCACAGACAGGTTTCTGAACAGCAACTTTCAGAATGAGTGCCACTGAAAATCACTTGAATGACTTGAGTAATCTACCCTGACTGAACCTCAGCAAGCAAACAAATCGTAGGGAAAATATTAAAACCCCACTGAATAGAGCTGAGCTAGGGTAGCTCAGAGATATGTGGATGTATGTTTCAGGAGGTCAAGGGGATTGAGGTTAGTTTTTTCTTCAGGACTTGCTGGTCTAGGGCCTGTTTAAAGAGGCAGGGGACAGTGAGGGTTTTATTGAGTGTAAAATGAGTGGGACGCATGTATCAAGGAGCTCTTTGAGAAAGTCAGCGGGAATGAAGTCAGAGGGGAAATGACTCATGCTATCTGTTTGAGGGGTAGCAGAGACAAACTGCTGAGAGTAGAAACATGATAGAAAATGCAGACGGCTCAGCTAAGCAGGGAAAACTGATTCCTGATTTTCTTCCTGAAACTGCTTTTCAGAGAAGAAAGTTAAATAGCCCTATTCAGAAGTATTATGAGGAGTAATTGAGTTTATAACGCTTTGGAGGTTGCTGATATTTGACTAATAATATCTGTACCTGAGAGGTTCTGTGTGCTGTTCCGCCTTTTACCTGTTGCCTTTCCATGAACTTTTCAAGGAGACTGAATTTTATCTAAGTTATATTTTCTTTCTATATTTTACTTTTCAGTAAGATTGTCATATTTTTACTTTGGGTGTTTTGTGAATCTTATTCTTATTACTCTCAGGTAAAAACAGCAACAGTAGTGTTATTACTATTTTGTTAGCTTGTTTGTTTTGTTGTACTAATGTGGATGAGTCATTGTGCTAAGTAGGGTGACATAAATGTTAATTGTCACAATTTTCATTTATTCATGATTTTATTTTATTTTTAGTCAGGTAAAAAATGTGGGACCTGTTAGCTTTAGCTTCAATCTTTTAGCATGACGCTCTTTATGAATATTTGAGACCATTTAAAGGAGTAGTTTGAAAAAAAAAAAAAAAAAGCCAGAGACTGTACTCTTTCCTCTGTTACATAACTCTGTATAACTTGTAAACTGCATATATGTACTTTGAGAACAGAAAACCCACATTTAGATTTAGAAACAGTGACTAATGGGGGTAGGGCTTATCAAACAGCCAGTTTTTAACGTACCATCTCACTGCCATCCATTTTGAAACTGGACCACATGCCCATAGATGTGGGAAAAAGTCATTGTTGCCTTTGGCTTTCCCTATTTTTTTATTCAACCCATTGCCAGATGTCATCATGACTGTTCAATGCTTGTAGAATTTAAATCAGAAACTCCAACATCAACAGCAACAGCAGCAGAAAACAGGTATCATTTAATACATAAATGAAAACAATAATATAAATGATAAACATGATACCTGGTCCCTCTGCCTTGACGATGGCCTCAGGTGAGATGCAGACTCCACGGTCGTACAGTGGCAGCTCACTGCAGGCCAAGCTGTCCGGCCAGCTGTGGTTGTAACGCTTCATCACCGGCTCACAGCCATACTTTGCTCGCTCGCACACTGCCTTACAGGGTTTTATGGGCTCATGCTGGAAGTCAATTGTGCAAATGGGAGCATACATGGCACACAGGAAGAATAGCAAATCCGGACTACAGCCAGTACCTGAACAGACAGGGAAACACAGAGAGGTGCGTTACCAGGACTGTTTTTCGAATTGACTGGTACAGTTTGAGTTGAGCTAGCTGATGTTGTAGTTGGCTGTAAATTATTTTGAAAGTTGAATTGAATATTTTGTGTAAGACAATATACACTGTGATGATACTGATACTTTAGGACATATCTGGGAAAACACTGTCTTCGCTTTAGGTCTCTGGGTGGGTGTTTCCCATGGCAGCGGTTGACTGACATTTCACAGTTGGCTTTGTACAGAGACACCCTGTCAACTACCAACCTACTAGCTGCAGCATGTTATAGAATTGCAAAGGAGGAGGACTTATTAACTTAAGATTACAGGGAGAGAGAATGGACAATGGAGTCAGCAACTTAAATCAATTTGGTTTGGCATTCTGGGCCAGTTTTGGATGAATTCAGCAACTATTGTACTGTGTTTTGTTCAGGAATTCAACAAAGAAACATTTAAAATTTGCTACCAATCTTGTTTTTGCATCTGACTGGCTTCTCCTCTATGGCAATGGTGGCAGAGGCTCACGAGTATTGCTGTATTTAGAGGTGTCACCTATACCAAAATGACAAAAAAAAGAAATACTGTTGGGCAGTGGAAATAGGGTTGGGCAGCATGACAGTAACTACCATGCCATGACAGATGTGTCCATCATTAGAGATTTGGCAATACCATTTCCACTACAGGAGCTATCCCTTAAGCTGTATTTGCACACTGTCATTCACAGTAGATGCACTTCTACCCTGCTACACAGCAAGCCAGTGGGTGTGTTGATGACACTGCACGAAGAGTAACTGCTTGCTCTTTTTCTGCTTGATGGTATATTATTTTCCACTCTTTTGTTGACATTGCTGATATGTCCAAATACATGTAGTATTGATATCACCACAAAAGCAGTCATCATTAGGATGAGTCCTCCTCCTCCTACACACTCTACCCAGGCATCACCCCTGGCCTAGACCAAACAGAGTCTTTCCAGTAGGAGACAACCTGTCTGATAAGAACCAAACGTGCTACATGTTCAGAATTAATATGAAAAAATGGCTTTAGTGTCTCTATATATTTCGAGCAGGCAGTGTGCCATAGCAACGCAGCTGCCTCACTTGATTTCACATTCTCACTCACAAGTTTGTATTACTGTTTTGAGTCCTTGTAACTCAAGTGTTGTCTCATGTGAGTCATGTCAAGTTGTTTTTGTTTGTACAAGTTCCAAATGAAAGAAGAAAATAATCAGATGTGATGAGGTATGGTACGCTCTGGTTATTTAAAAGCATTTCATAATTGAGTTGATGTAGCTATTACTATACTGTGATATATACTATGATGGTGATATAAAATTCCATATTCCATTCTAGAAGATTTTGGCCATATTGCAGACCCAGGAACAAAGTTGAGATAATTGCAACTGGTGACCATAACGTCAAACTACATGACTGAGCATTGACTGGGAGATTTCTGTGTTTCTGTCTTACAAAACACTGTGGATATCATTTAAACAATACTTTGGAATGGGAATACAGAATTGAGAACAGCACTTCCAGAGAACTCTCGCATTGTATAACCTCGGGCTGTTGACACACACCTACATAATGTTGGTTATGAACTGTTTAAGTCTCTTTACAACACTCAACCTTTACACCATTCAACGTTTGTATTCAGTTTGAAAAGATGGTGCTACCAAGCTAGGATAATGAGGCTGCACTCATAAAAAGGAAGATAAGATCTTGGAAATGCTAAAAACAGACTCTACTAAACGGTAGTTTTTGTTTCTGTTTTTTTCTATTACAACACCTGCTAATTGAAAAAGGCTATACTGTACTGTCATTCACCATTATCTGACACCAACCCACACAAAAATCTAATATATGGCCATATAAGAACATACATCTGGTGACCGGTCCAGGGTGTACCCCGCCTCTCGCCCGTTGACAGCCGAGATAGGCTCCAGTGCGCTGAAAACTCGCCACCCCAGACCTGGTCAACAATGTGCGCCAGCGGTGCACTGCCGGGCAAGTGGATTTTCATAAACCGGCGGAGTCGTGCGCTCACGTCACCAACACCTCACAGGCAGGTTTCCACGGTGTCTGGCATTTCACTGCGATCAATAATTAGCAACAGCCACAATTCAATGCAACTATCTGAATCAGCACATACGGTCAGACCTAAATATATATATTTTGATCAGTATCTCACATCGCAAGTGCGACCGAATGTACACAGGTGAAACAGGGATGTCTGGTGATCTGTGACTTAAATTGCCTGGTGACAAACGTGTATGCCACTTTCCCTGGGTCGGCTCATGACTCATTCATCCTGGCGAATTCTAGCATCCCTACAGTCTTTCAGGGGGACACCCCTCTGGATGGGTGGCTGCTAGGTGATAACGGCTATCCACTGAAAACGTGGTTGATGGCGCCATATATCACACCGTCAACAAGAGGGCAGCGTGGTTTTAATGCCGTTTTCAGCAGTGCTCGGTCGGTCATCGAACGCACACTGCGATCAATAATTAGCAACAGCCACGATCCAATGCAACTGTCTGAGTCAGCACATACAGTCAGACCTAAATTTATTTATTTTGATCAGTATCTCATCTGACCACATCGCAAGCGCATTCGGCACGCGTAATGGTCACTCACCCTGACCGAATGTACACAGGTGACACAGGGATGCAAACTAATCATTTAACGTCGCTGTGCCAACCAGAAACAGCCGTGGCATCCTACAGAGCATATATACTGCATCTATCTCAGAGCACTCGAAAGACACAGAGAGACAGACACATGGAAAAAACGTAAGTGATGATCATTGTCCGCTATTACCCACGTCATTTCATTCCAAATACAAATGTAATCATAGTAATGCTTAATGTTATCTACAAACATGGAGTACATCATTGCTTTGAGGAGGATGAGGAGGAGGCTGAGGATTTACCATCTAAGGACCTTATATTTAGACATGAGTGACGTTAGTCTCCTCCTGGGAGAAGTTTGGGTGTCGGACACTTTCCTGCATGGGCTCGGTCATCCTCGAAACTTGCCATGCACCTTGCCAGCGGCGTTTTTAAAGGTGAGGCGAGAAGCTGGTGTGATTGGTGAAGATTTGACTCGGCTGTGTCAAACCCACTCCACGCCTTCTCCCCTCCCTTCTTCCGAGTTGCGCTGCTGGGTGGGACTGAGATGAGAAGGGGGAGGAGATGGCTGGCAGCACAGTGCATGAAAATGCCACAGTCTGCGCCGCCACGCCCCATCGGCGAAGTGGACCTGACTTTGCACTGCACCTGCGCCGTGCCGGCGGTGGAATCGATAATAGAGCTCTAAGTGTGAATATGTGGCAGACATATTTGTTTTTTTTTTAGCACGTTTAAAATAAGATTAGACATATTTGGGTTTTTTTTAGCATGTTTAAAATAAGATGTGCAATATGTCGCCAATTATTTAATTCCAAAATATGCACTTAACATTAATACACATTAATATTTTGATGTATAATATTCTTATGCAAAAACTGCTGGGCAACTCTGGTACCAATCAATAAAAATTCATCAGAAAATGGCCCCTATACAGGTCTATGAAAAGGTAAATTAAAATAACATGTATTAACCTTTTGCTTGTTGGTTTTCTGTAAATTTTTTATCCATTTTATTTCATATATTCATTTTAGTTAGGTTTTTCCCCCCTCAAACCTATAATTGAGTGAATTCATAACAACCTATGGACCCAGTTTGTTAGGTTCATTCTTTCTTTCCTGTGAGGCAATTCATAAATCCAAAAAAGCAATTACCTTTTTTCAGTGCTGAAGAAAATAACATAAAATAGTAGACTAACACCTTTGGGATGGTCCCTAAATGCAAAATGCATGTGGCCATTGACTTAATATCAACTCATTATGCTGACTGTCAACAAAAGGGAAGCAGACGCTGTGTGATGTGACAGTGATGATAAAGGCCAATGTTGAGTGCTAACCTGGATGAGCTGCAAGGTTAATGCCCTTGGTTAAAGTTAATGCTTTTCTGTTAAGTTTGGATGCACGACAAGCAGCTTTCCTGAATTACTGCAGATAAAGTGACACTTTGAAACAATTCTAATCCAGTGCTAACAGCTCCACAACAGCAACTAGACACTCCTTGGCAAATTCTCCTTTTGAATGAGGTTTTGCAACTTAGCTATTGGCTTTGCACATTGTGAAATTTGCCTGCATAATAACACTGTCTGTTTGTCAATAACAGAGGAATTGGCATGCATTGCTTTTAATGTTACCACATCTTTGTGTTATTGGAGTCGCCGTTATAGCGATGAAAATAGGAGTAAGTAGGTGTAGTTCTATGAGTATGTGCGTAGCCTTCTACCTGCATATTACTGTAGCCACAGTAAAGCACATTATTTTTAACATGCAAAAACATTCATCACGGTAATGATGATATTGCAGAATCCATGTAGTGACAGAACATCACACCGGTGACAGTGACGAAAGCAGTATTGCACCCACCCCTACCACAAACACGGCTGGAAATGTCCCGATGTCTTGTTTAAAAACAGTTCAAACAGTGATCTGCTTATGTGGACATGATACGTACTGTTTCAACTTGCTTTCAAGTAACTCCTCTGTAAACCCATGCCTAGTTTTGTGGAAATCTCTTACATCTCTCAGACTATACTGACAATACTTTAAGAAGTCTCAGCCTTTTTTGGGTTGAAGGGAGGAAAACTTGTAATTCCTCTATTTGATGAGGGCTATTTCATTTGAACTTGCGTTCTTTTTCCCCTGGAGGGCACTTTTTTAAAGGATTTGTACTGACTACCATCCTGCTGCACATTTCACACAGGATGGTAAAAGAAAGAGATCAACACTGGGTACAGGGTGGATCAATGTTTTTATTGCAGAGCAGTACTGAGGTTTGGCTGCACAGTTTCATACTGAAGTCACAGAAATACTTTGAACTTGTGACCTCAAACTGATTCTTGGTTTTTGGCTTGCAGGTCTTTCATTAGGAGATTTTTCTGGTTGAAACTCACTGACTTTCCACTTTCTCCATCCACTCCTTGACTGAGCTCCAAGTCAGCCAGCACCTTAATGTATTTATTGAAGACAGATGTGAATGCATAATGAAATATCATGGCAGTTAATGAGGTTGTCCACATCTTTAAATTTTACATTGTCATTGTGCATATACATTTGGGTATCTGGAGTGCCTCCCAATGTACAAACTGTGAAAAAAGCCAACCCAGTCAGAATGTCTTTGTGGGCTGCAACACGTGATTGAAGAAACCAGTCAAATTTGGCACCCCTTCTTACAGTAAGTAAAGTGCAGGCTTACCCCAACCCCCTCTCAGTATCCCCACCCACAGCTTGTACTTGGCATTACTATGTTGTGTGATTACTCTGGCTAGCATCTATTGTAGGCCCATATGCTGGAGTGATGTTGGAATACTTAATATTGAGGCACAGTCAGGAGTAACTGAAAATTAAGCCTAATTTGAAGTAATTTAAATATAGAGTTGTAGTCTGGGTAACTACAACGCCAACTTGCCTTTGTTGTTAAAGGACCTGTGTGTAAGGTTTAGAGGGCTCTATTGGCACACGGTTATGAATTGACGATTGATTCTAGGATTTTTGATTTATTAAATAAAAGACCAGAGAAAAGGAAAAGGTGATAAAAAGCTTCAACAACAAATGATCTATCAGTAACATGATGAGATACGTGTTTCATTTGAGGTGGGAAGGGTGGCCATAATAAGCTCTTAAAAAAATTATATAATGTTCCAAGAAGAGATCACAGGCAGAGACAGTTGTCTGATAATAGTTTGATTTAGCCTTCCTCATCATGCTGATGTAGATGGTTCTTTGTTGCTTGAAGGTTAAACAGTGCTCAGTGGCTCAACTAGATGTAGCCTTGGACCTGGCATTATCTCTTTTACAGATGGCATTAGAAAGCTACGGGGAGAACCAAGGAATGCATCTGATGATAATTCTGTACTTTTTATAAGGGTCACGTCTGTGAGCAATATCATCAAAAGATTGTGAAATGTTTACCAGGGCCACAGCAGGGTCAATAGTAGAGACAGTGGCGTAGATGACGTAGGGTTGGTGGGTTTTGTAAACCCATGGGCCCTCTTGTGGTCAATTTTTTTTTTTTTTTTTTTTTTTAAATGTAATGTCGCTGCCTGTTGACCCACGCAGCTGCAGGTAGCTCAGAGTGTAACGTCAGACTGGGTCACTGCATTGTGTTGCATATAAGGGGGGATACGAGCGCCCCCTCCCAATTTGAACTGATCCATGCATCTGTTGATTGTGATTGGCTCAGCCACTCAGACGGCGACCGTTATTTTTCTGGAAAAAAAGAAAGAAAGAAAAACAAAAAGCAAGGTAGAGGCAAAGATGCTTAAAAGAAAGAAGCCACCAGAAAAAGAGATGTGTGGTGCAGATAAGCGGAGGGCAAAAAAGAAGAAGAAGTTAATTAAGGATGCGGCAAAATGCACAAAGCTGACAGATCTCTTCTGTCATGGCGGGAGCAGCCAGGCCAGTGACGACACGGGTCCAAGCAGCAGCACGGCCACAGCAGGTAAACAAGCACTGTCTGCTGTAACACTGCGCTATTATGACGTCAGACTTGAGACTAGGGTTGTCACAAGAACCGACACTACCAGTAATCTGAACTCGACCGAACCTGGATCCGCTCCAGCTGCATGGTGTGGCCACAGCCACAGGTGAAGCCCATAAGCAGGACGCGCCATGTGTCTTTCTCCGGTCAGTTGTCATGGGAACAAGACGCTCTGACGGTGGTGCACATTTAGACCATAATACATCCATGGTTTGGAGCAGAGACAAACGTGTGTGAATATATAAAACGGAGCTGAAGAATGAAACAATAAGTTGCAGTTCAAGTTAAGTTCATTGCAAATGACCTGCACCGGGCCTATCCGAACCTTGAAAAATTATATAGGATCTATCTGACTGTTCCAATAAGCAGTGCGCAGGCAGAGCTTTCAGGCACTTTCAGTCGCCTTAAACTAATTAAATCATACCTGCGCTCAACGATGAGTGAGTCTCGTCTCTCAAACCTGGCATTACTTTTCATTGAGAGAGACCTTACTGAGAGGGCTAACTTTAACGATGTTGTTGAGACATTTGCTACGATGAAGAAAAGAAAAACAAAGTTCTAGGCTAAGTTAAATCGTGGCAGAAATGCAAAGTTCTCAACTCATTTATTTTGTATTTTTTCAATAGCCCTTTTTGCTGTCATGCAGCTGCACTTTTATGTTAACCAACGTTTACTGAAGTTATTCTTAGATTTCTATGCCTGGTGGTGCAATGGCACCTTGAGTTGTTTAGTGGAGCCAAGTTTTATTTTGTGTATTGTATTGGAAAAGTGCTGATATGCCCGTCACGGGAGTGTAATGGCACCTTAAGTTATTTTATTGTAATTTTATTTTGTGTATTTATTTGTATCAGGATTGTGTTGGGAAAATGTTATTTATGTGTTGTTATTTATGTTATGGTGGTCATGTATGTCATTTATTTATTTATTTATTATTTTGCCTGTTTGTATAGGGTCTGGGGAAAGGGTGGGAATGGATAGCAATAAAACAAGGCAGCTATTTCAATTCTAATCACTGTCATGGTGTATTCCTGGCTTACTTATTCCTTACTTTTTTGGCTTTTTTCTGTCCTCTATTTGCGTGTACAATGTCGGGCCCCTTTGACCTCAAAACCCATGTGGAATACAGCCTAGCTACGCCACTGAGTAGAGAAAATGTTATTAATGTCCAAGATTGACAAATCATTTTAAAAATTCGGAAAGTTAAAATCAAGCTTCTGATTTTTAATGTAATAGACTAGAATTTTAACTCATGTGTCTTACTTGTGATGGGATACTTCCCACCCCTGGTAGTGTTAGAGTTTGCAAGGGAGAGTCCTTGCCTCTCATGAACAACAGAATGGATACATGGGAAACCAGTAAGGCTGGCGCTAGGAACCCAGGGACATCAATAGTGGTGGGACTGGTCAGAGCTAGTGGAGCCATGAAGTGTGTTGGCTGTCTGTTAGCAGAGCACTGGGGTGGGTGACAGAAAATGAAATGTTTGTCGAAAGTAGTTCTTCCCCCAACCAATCTCGATTTTTGCCATCGGGGTAGGTTAGTACTGAAATGGCCAACATTTTCATAGATCTCAATTGTTTTATCCTTATATTGTTGACAGAGGCACCCAGGACACTGCAAGTAATTGCAAAGAATGTTCCGACATTCCTGATAATGCTCACCTATGAGCAGGATTGTGCCTTGGCATTGTCTTGTGAACATGGAGCTGGTCACCCAGGAGGCAGAGTGTCAGTAGAGTCCACAGGGACCCAAGGCTGCTGGTCAACGGTCTTTACTCCCAGAACCACTTGACTTTGTCGGCAGTAGTGCTGGACTGGGCGTGAGATCCAGGCCAGCGGAGGACAGATGTCGCCCTAGATTCCCCAACTTGTTACTCAGCGGGACAGACCCTGGAGGTGGAGTACAGGAGGAGTTCCTACCTTGTTTCTTGTTCCCTTGCATCACAATCCAGGGGTCTGAAGGGGTGAGTGTTGAACAGATCCCACTGGTGGCTCCAGCTCTGTGGTTACAGTGGGACCAAGCCAGGGAAGTGTGGTGTTGTCATAGGGAATTCTTTGGCCAGCGAGTCTAGGAGTTGCTCATCCTCTTGGATCTGGTAGAACTTGGAGATCCCACCATCAAGTTTAACAAATCTTTTTATTTAGCATCCAGAGCAGTCCAGAGAAGAGGTGAGTGGTGGAATTGATGTAGAAAAGTAATTGCAGGATTAGCTGCAGCAAGCCTATAGCAAATGAGCCAAAAATAGAGCAGGATCTATCTTTGGTGACTAATCAGGGGGGTGCAGTATCTATGTATTGCTCAAGATCCACATAATGGATAACGGGTATGCAGATGAAAGTGATAGAAATTGATCAAGTTAAACAACCATAGACAATATAATAAAATAGTTACTAAAAAGAACCAAATAAATGGCACAAAGCATTGATGGAATAATATGACCCTCGTTATATGGAATATGCCAGAAATGGAATATAATATTCAGAAGTATGTTTTCATTAGTGTAGAATCACCTGAAAATAAGAATTGTGCTTTCATTACCTTTGAATGAGCTCTTTATAATTTCAGTGGGAGCAGGCCCTCTCCTAAAGAGTCCACCATGTTGCACAACTGTGTTTCTACAGTTGCTCAGAACGGACAAACCAAACACTGGCTCCAAAGACTGCCATTTTGTGGCCAGTATATGTTTTCCTATACAACTGGAAAGTGAGGGGCGTGTAAGATATTCATTTGGATACCACTAAATCCTAGGCACTCTTTGTAGACATGCCCCATGGTAAACGGGAAAAATAAATGTTCAAACTGCAAAGAATTCCTTTGCTTGGCAACATTGCGTAAATTTGGTTAGCACCAAGCCGCTAAATTGCCCATACATGAAAGCTGTTGTGGCATGCTTGACAGTGTGTGTAGAGTTATGCTGAGGCCAATACAACTATGCTTATTCACAGATACACAGTGTTAGTCCAATAAAAGTATTGGTGATTACAGCTCCGTTGCACTTTCAGTGTAAAATACACGCAGTATAGGAATACTGTTGACAGCCCTAGGTCTCTCCTCTTGTATTGCAATACAGACCTTGAGGAGGAGGAGGAGGAGGGCTGGATGATACGTATGACTGACAGACACTATCACAAAATTGACAGTGTTCATATACAGAATATGTTGTGAGTTGCTGAAATATCCCTACAAATATGTGTGTTTTTCAGTCGCCAGTCTATTCACTGAAACTAATGCAGTGTGATTCAGTATTTGAAACTTTTCTGTAATGTTATTCCAGGCTCAGTGGCAGTCCTTGTCTAGGACAGTCTTTAGTAATGCGGAGAAGTCACTCAGGCCTTCCCCATTGTAATCCTGTGGTCCTACATAAAGAGCATGGTCAGTGAAATCACTGAGAATAGTCACACACAGAATATGACAATGTAAAAAATAGGAAAAGAATTTACAGTGCTCAAAATAGTTCACATGAAATTAGATGAATCTTGAAATAAAACCATACAAACTCACAACACTTTGATCAGGCATGTGGAAGTGATCCTGATAAAACGTGATTTAAAGAATAATAATATTGAAAGTTTTCACCCTTTGTTTGATAGCCTGGAAAAGAAATACAATATGCTATTTCAAGCAACATTCAAGAATTACACAGTTAGAATGGGCACATTTCCTTCTTTCTTAGTATGATCAAAATTATCTTCAGTTGTAGGTCTACATTGTTGACCCTGAAAAAACAGGACAATATAATGTAAGTAACACTGAATCAGCCATGTTTCACAGATTGTCTGTTGTGCTGTTTTGGATGAGGTGTTCCTGCATCATGAAGTCTTGATATCCACAGGAAGACATGTCAGGATGTTCATTGTGACCTGAAAAGTTCATTCCTAGTGGGCATCTGATGTCAATTCAACATCAATATGACATCAAACACTGATATCAATTTGTCATCATAATTTGGTCAAAAACGTAAATAAACATGACATCAATCCTTTGACATCAATTTGATATATGTCAAAAAATGATTTTATTTATGTTATTTTGACATTACTTCAATATCAAGCTTCTTTGAAATTTCACTCAAATAATGATATTGATGTCATTTTGACATTGTTTCTATGTCAAACTTTTGCAAAATAAAAAATGCACAGATGGAAAGATCCTGCACCGTCTTGTATTGCAAACAGACTGGCTTCATTTACGTAGATGACTGTTCGGTCTCACGGGATCTTCATCGGGATTAAAAGCTGAGGAAGATTCTGTGAGACGGAAACAACCTAAATGAAGCCAATTCTGTTTGAAATACAAGACAGTGTATGAGATCTTTGCATTTCTGCAGTGTTTCATTCACATGACCTTTAAAATAGCAATTCTATAAAGTGTATTGTCTACAGTACTGTAATTGTAATCTGTTTGGCATCATCTACACTGAGTGGTTGTGTTCTGTAATTGCTATTGGTCCAATAGTTTCCCCCATGGCATTCTCTCTCAATGATCAAACATAGAAGTGTAACAAAACATTTTTATTCTGAAACGAATCATCCCAGGTTGGATTGATCTCAACAGCTATGCAGCTGTGCTAACAGGTAACTGACAGGTGTAAACTACAGGTCTAACACAAACAGCATGAGTGAGCAAAAATGCAATACTTTACAGAACAGATTGCCCATCATAGTTAAACATCACTGTCAGCTGCAGCAGTCTTGCGGCCACCACCACCTTTCCTGTCTGGCGCTGAACGCAAATAGGCCGCCATCCGGGACACAATGGCAGCCTCACTGGCTCCAGGCTGTGACTGCTGAATGGAATCTGAAAAAAAGTACAATTTGCAAGTGCTGATTATAAGGTCAATTTTTTCCCAATTCAATTTTTCCTAGGAAAGGACTTCATGAGATGTGAGATCATCTTGTGACTCGCATTTGTGTGTGTGAAGGGGAGAGGGAGGGTGCAGCTAATATATATATATATACACAACTAACACACCTGATGTTGTTGTCAATGAAAATCACAGAGAGATGTTCATTCTGGAGGTTGGCTGTACCTTTGATTACAGCCTAGAATAGGCCTTTCTAACCAAAGTGCTAAAATATCAGTGACTGAAGGAGACCATCTTTCAGCTCAGCTACAAATGCAAACTCCTAGTTTTATATTTGGTAGTCTGGGGCATGTGCACAAGCTGGTGGTGAGGGGCCTTCAGATGGCCAGCCTCTCTAAAGGAAGAGCTAAACAAATAGCTAGGTACTGCTCAGTATTGGCTGTTATTGAGAGCCGCTCAGTCTGGAGGAGACGATGATTTTTGTATCTCTGAATGATGTCTGATCTGTTTTGATACAGTGTCCAGCCACTAGGTGCTTTGTAACTGACTGATTCCCTATTGTCAACTGTACTGGCAGTATTCATGTCCTTTGTACAGGAATCCTTGTACTTTTTTTTCATGTGGGCATAAATAAATATTTCAAGTGTGTGTGTGTGTGTGTGTGTGTGTGTGTGTGTGTGTGCGTGCGTGCATGCGTGTCAACTGTGTGTTTGAAATCAGTGAACACAGGACCTTCCTCAGCACATATCAAAGTTCGAATAAACTAAAAAACTGACAAATGACAAATCATTGATTTGTCATTTGCGCACAGCGCACAGCCTCCACACGAATATGGGGGTTAACCCCGTCTTGTTTGATTGAGGATTAAAAATGTATCAAAACTTCTTGCATATTATATAGGCAATAGGCAAGTCAGTCAAAACTGCACAAACAGCGCGGACGAGACATCTAGCCTTTGTACATATCTATGGTTCCCACGGGAACACTTCTTCTCGGGGTCCGGCGGGCTTAAACGTTAGCTAGTCGGCTAACTGCTAACTATTAGCATCGGTATAACTCCCTCCAAACTGGTGGCTAATTACCGGGCCTTTTCACGGACTTTGAGTCAAGTTAAATACGGATTAATTGCACATTATTTGAAATAGTGGCATTTGCTGCAATTGAGTGCGAATATGCCTTTAGCCATTAGCGTTAGCTACTATTAGTTGGCTAACTGCTATTAGCATCGCTTAATGTCACGTATTTTGAAACATTGACGATACACCCTTTACAATTTAAGGTCAGTGTGCACTAATAATGACACCAATATAATCATAAGGTGCGTACTTACCAACAAAAAGCTTTCAGCTATGCTGACCAACACCCTGTAGCTGGTGGAGAAGGTGGAGAAGATACCGCAGACGACCTGACTCCCTGCTGTGCCGGTGCGAATCTGGGCATGCCCCTAAACATCTGTGTGCCTATGAGTGTCTCAGAGCGCACTGTGAGGCGGGACTTTGGTTTATGATGACAAGGAGGGGCAAATCGCAAACAAATAGGTTGAAGCAGATTGGCTGATGTTGGTTGATGTATTTTCTGCATGAATATTTAGATATTAGAGTATATTAGAGTTTAATAGCTTCATGCTAGTTGCCAAGTCTTTTGAGTGTTGTCATCCCAAAAGCAGAACAAAAAAATCACACCCACTGCAAAATGCTTAAACTTGAGCAGTTTTATTGGGACATCTATGTGACATCAATTAAATGCCTTGTTTCCTGACATCAAATCAACATACATTTGATGTCAAGTTTTGTGCAGCAACGTTGTTTTGATGTCAAATATATTGATTAACAATGTATGATGCAGTAATTGGATGTGAGATTGATCCTTTTGGTTGGCCCTTTTTACAACCATAAGGAGGTCTAAGCTTCTGTATGCTATTATCATGGTAGTCAAAATTTTGACCAATTTTCAACATCAAATTGATGTCACGGTGCCCACTGGGTTACCAGCTGACTCAACTTCACTTATCAAGAAACCCTTTATGTCAATGGAGGACATGATCTGGACCGTTTACATAAAAGTTATGGTTTTGCTGCTTAGTAAATTATATATGCACAAGCAAGACAAAGCATTTCTCTGTATCACAGTCAAAATTTATTATGGTGTTGTCAGCTCATAATATAAATTCTACAATATTCTCTACAGTATTTTGAAACATATCAGATAATCTACATTGGTGACAAACACTTTGAAGCATAAAAATGGTAACAATTGTCTGAAAGTGAAAACTTATCTATTGAAATGGTCCAAGTTACTCTGTTAAACATGGACACAGTACAGTCCTTAGTGTAACATAACACATGTTAAAATGTGCTACATTTAAACTGACTGAACTAAAATGGGTTTAGAGCAGCTTCCTGTTCTGCAGCACCTAAAACACAGAATTATATTACAATATTAAATAAAAAAGCAAACATCAAAAAAACAAACAGCCACACAGACACTACAGAGGAGAGGAGGATTGAGTAAGATGGCATATGTGAGCTGAATCAGTGCTTGCTGGTGTGCCTTTCCATCAGGTAGTGTTTATATATCTGTTTGAAATGTGTAATAGAGGTTATTGCTCCAATGTAATATGGGATAAAATTCCAGATTTCAGAGTATGAGTGGAAAAAAATATCTCTGACCATAGGTTGGGTATAGGCAGTTTTTCAAGTACATAAGCAAGCAAATTCCACCTTCAGTTACACTGACAGGGTACAGGATAAAGACTATTCCAAGAAAATTTCGGCCTCATTATGGTGTGATGCTGGTGACACTCTGTGGGTCACTTCTGACAAATATAAGTGTAAAGACAAACAGAATTAGGTCTGGCTATGGAAGACTAAGACACAATGTAAGAGTGTATGTTTACGGTTTAAAGAGTTCATCCATAAATACAAGCAAACACAACAATGACAGATAAACCCGAGGAACCTGAGGAAAACATCAGGAAATCCTGTTATCTGGGGCCCGTTGCACAAAACTAGGATAAGGGATTAAGCCGGGATATGTTGGTTATCCTGGCTCACCTTATCCGTGATCCAGTTGCACAAAAGCAGGATAGTGGAAAGTGGGATATGTTATGGGATAAGTTACCATGGAGATTTATTCTGTAGAGCTAGCCTGCTCCAGACCAGGCTAAATTCCAGGATCTATTTAATCTCATCCCTTATCTCAGTCAGCAGTCATCACAAACGGAAACCAATAGTTATTCCACTGACCACTACATATTGTTATCACATTCAACTAGATCCATGGTCATTATTTAAACTTTAACACAAAACATAAGCATCATTAATTTCAATTTGAATTAATTCCATTAATTTCAATCATTGCAGATAAATGATGATTTTAGATGATGTTGCAATCATCAGATAGACAGTTTCCCATAGACTATATATAAAATACACATCCAATATAAATATAAATACACATCAAAGAGTAACATGATGTTCCTTTATTGAATAAGGATAAATCAAAGCATCAGTTCTTTCCAAACTGAAGTCACACAGTGACTCTACAATATAGAAAGCACAGAATCAAAGCATATTATACAACACAAGAATAAAAACACATCCAACGGTCTGTATATAATACACCCTACCTGTACATGTCTGCACAATGAAATAAATGCAGGACAAATCCGTACACAACAAATGAACAGACAAATGAATGGATGCATTAGCCTGCAAGCTTGTGTACAGCACAAACATAAGAGGCCAAATCAGTCTAACTTGATAAGATAAGATCAACTTTATTTATCCCAAAGAGAAATTATGTAAGGGATAATGCCCAGCGAGGTGTCCATTATCAGAAATGAATGGACGACGCGGAGGCGTGAACTGTCCAACGCGAAGCTCTGCTTATACCATGGTCACTTACGAAAGAAATAAATATTAAATCAATTATTAATATGTTAATGTTGTTTTTTACTGTTAAAATCGTAAGTTTTTCCACAAGAAGCGGCTGAGTGGACTATTTAATATATCTCGTGACGCGTCGCCAAGGTAACCGGCTCTGGCCACAGAGCCTGCAGCTCGGTCGGCCGCAGCTGTTATATTAGGCCTTATCAGTGAGATGATTGCTTAACGTTATATTACGTGATACCAAGTATCATTTCAGTGGGCAAATGCTCTTACCGCTTGTGTGTGTCCAGAGGATGATGCGAAATTTTGTTTCAAAGAATCAAAGTCCACAGATAGTTTCCTAAATATACAGTCTGATGGAGTTACATTTACACAATTTCAACTGATTCATAATCAGAGTACAACTACGTTTTCGGAGATGTTAATCAACTATTTGGATTGTAATTGTGATGTTTCAGTGGAGCAGTGAGTGGGTATTTGTGCGCTACTTACGCATTCAGGCAGTCTGCAATACTTTGCCACACTTTCTCTCATTGTTTTATAACTGTGGTGGTGTTGCCTTTCTTTTTAATTTGGTCCTTCACCTCCTCGTAAGCCTCCATGAGGACTTCTGCCTCCGACGGGGGAAAGTACGTCGCTCTAGTTGCCATGGTGAATCGGTGAATCTGTGATCGATGGCGGGGTCTATTTGAGGAAGCCGCATGCACATACTTATCCAAGATAGGTTTCACCTGGCTTGTTGAATCCGTGTCTGCTCATCCTGGCTTGGTCTTTGTGCAACCGATTAAGCCTGGACGCTGTTTGGATTGTTGTTTTGGATTGGTTGAACTCAGTTCAATCACTTATCCTGGATGTCTTAATCCCAGTTCTGTACAATGGGCCCTTGGTTTATCCACAATTTCAGATCAGACTCCTGCTTGAGCATGTGCAGTTGTTAAGGTTTTGGTTTGGAAGTGGTTGTTGATGTGATATTTACGGTAAAAGTCCAACTAAACTCAAATACAGTGTAACTGAAAAAATACCATCAGTGTTGGTGGGCGGTGCCTGCTCAGGCCTGTGCAAGCTGACCAATCAGAGCAGACTGGGCTTTATGGGAGGTGGGCCTTAAACAGACAGGAATGAAAAAGCGTTTACTACAGGGCGAAATCTGAACAGCACAGACCACTGATGCCTATGACTACAAAATTTAACATGCTGAAAAAAAGGATGCACAATAGTCATTGCACAATAAATGTGTGTAATTGTGTGTAACAGCTATCTAAGGAGATAAAATTACTCAGCCAAGTGTATGTGGCTGAAAACTTGTGTCTGAAATGGGATGCAACCATGCATTTAAAGAAAACCAATGGGAATTTAGGAATAGATTTTGTTTAGCCAATGGACAGAAACCAAGATAGGTGTCACAAATTTAGATAAATAAAACAATGAATCAAGATATGTCAAAATAATATAATTCGAAATATGATCATGGAAAAAGCTAAAATTGGAATGGAAGAATTCAAATTTAACCTCACCAACAGATAGTGACATAAGGACCAAGGCTAAGAGTTTAAAGCCATCCTAGCAGCTCTGTGAGGCTGAATTTAGATGCAGTGTTGCTTGGAGTTAATTTCTAAGATTAGCATGCTAAAATGCTCACATTGACGATGCTAAAATGGTGAGGTTTAGCAGGTATAATATATTTACCATGTTTGCATCTTGAAATTTTCTTATTAGCACTAAACATAAAGTAAAGCTGAGGGTGATGGGAATGTCATTCATTTTGCAGATATTTGATCATAAACCAAAGTATTCAACAATTTAAAATTTTGACCTGTTGATGGCATGAGATGAAAAGTGGAGGCATCACCATTATTTCAATTGATTCTGTGGGGGCATCAATGTCTGCACCACATTTCACGCTAATTTATGCAATAGTTGCACTCAAAATCACAAATTTCACCTTCATGGTGGTGTGAGAGGAAATGTCACAGGATCACCAAAGAATTAAGAAGCACTGTCTTTGAACCATGAACCATCTATACAGTCAGAACAGTCAGAACAATTCATCTTCTGGGGAACATATATCTGTATAAAATTTCAATGCAATCCACTGTGGTGGGAATCTGAAATAAAGATGTTTGAAGCAATCTTGCTCATGACACTTCAGAAACATATATAAGAATCTGAGCTGGATGAGGCCAGAGTGATAATGAGAAACAGTGGTCAGAAAGACCACATAAGGAAGGAAGGACTACAAAATTAAAGTCGAACAATTTTCCAGTGTTACACACATCTGGGGTTATGTGAGGGACATACAAGATCACCATATGAGGGGATGTCTATTACACCACCAAAAAGTTGAGTTATTTCAGTTTGGACAAAAGTGGTGAACCAACAACACCATCCATTATGATTACAAGCAACTGATACAGCAGGCAAAAATGTCTGAAAACAATCTCCAAACTACAGCCAAAGACACAAAATCATATCTGAGTTTTAAAAATTAATTTGTGGCAAAGTCAGACAATTAGTCTTTTGTGATTTGTCAACTAATTGTCAACTAATACTTGTGCTTTTACTTTAGTAAGATTCCGGATGCTGGACTTTTACTTGTAACAGAGTGCTGCTCTCAGTGAGTAAATAACTGAATACTTCTGCCACTGCTGAGAATAACACAAATTTAAAGACAAAATTGTTTAAATGTCTGAAGCTTTTTAATGCTACAAGAGAACTTGTGTAGAAAAGTGCAAAGAGCTTCAAGCACTTTTAAAAACTGAACTTTAAATCAACAAATAGCTCTCAAAGATTTATAAATAAAGTGAAAATAATAAAACTAGTAATCCTTACATTTGGATTGAAATTTGTGTTCTCTCAAAGTTCCTTTCCTGAATTTGTAATCCCAGTTCAGCAGCACCAGATCGTGGTGCAGAAAGGAGAGTGATCCAGTGAGATTTAAGTTCTTCTCATATATTGATAAGAGGTAAAGTAGTATTACTGATCCCACACTGGGGAAATTTAGTCATTACAGCCAGCAAGTTACAAAAAGCAAGCACATTGGCATCAAGAGGTCAAAATTAAAATATAGAAGTATACAAGATACAGAATATATATATACATATATATATAAAAACAACTATATACATGTATATGGATATTTGTACAGATTATACATAAATAGTAAATGCCAAAGAATCCATCCATCCATCCATTTTCTATGCCGCTTATCCCTTTCGGGGTCGCGTAGGGGCTGGAGCCTATCTCGGCTGTCAACGGGCGGGAGGCGGGGTACACCCTGGACCGGTCGCCAGCCGATCGCAGGGCACATACACACAACCATTCACACTCACACTCACACCTAGGGGCAATTTAGAGTCACCAATCAGCCTAATGAGCATGTTTTTGGTCTGTGGGAGGAAGCCGGAGTGCCCAGAGAGAACCCACGCATGAACTGGAAGAACATGCAAACTTCACACAGAAGGGCCCGACCCGGGAAGCGAACCTGCGACCTTCTTGCTGTGAGGCACGTGCACTACCTGCTGCTCCACCATGATGCTCGCCAAAGAATCCTACTTCCATAAGTAGTACAGTACTGTACTACTGCTAGTAGTTTTATGAGAAAACAAACTCCTGATATGACATGTATATGACATGTATTGTGTTGCCCTTGAGAAATACTATTCAACTATTAGCATTGATAACAGTAGTGTAAATCAAATACAGGTTTATGTTTATGTCGAATTGAGAAAGACAGCATCAACACAGTGTTACATTACGTGATGCTGGAGTTAAACAGTCTGACAGCTGGTGGGATGAAGGACCTGCAGTAGTTTTCTTTCTTACACATTAAATGCAGCAGTCTGTTGCTGAAGGAGCTGCTTAAGTCCCCCACGTCTCATGCAGGGGGTGGGATGGGTTATCTATGATCAATGTCAGCTTGGCTAACATCCTTCTCTCACCCACCTCCTTGATGGTGTCCAGAGGGTGGTCCAGGACAGAGGCAGCTCTCCTGACCAGTTTGTTCAGTCTTTTCCTGTCCCTCTCAGAGCTTCCACAGCCCCAGCAGACCACTGCATAGAAAACTGCAAATGCCAGCACAGAGTCATAAAATGTTTTTAGCAGTGTCCTACATACTCCAAAGGACCTCAGTCTTCTTAGTAGGTGCAGACGACTTTGGCCCCTCCTGTACAGGGCATCTGTGTTATTAGTCTAGTCCACTTTGTTGTTGATGTGAACATCTAGGTATTTGCAACACCCCATGATCACAATGTCCCTTGTGATGCATGTCCAACAATGGATGTATCATCAGAGACCTTTTGGCTGTGGCAGTTGTCTGTGTTGTGTCTGAAGTCCGATGTGTAGAGGGTGAAGGGGAAAGGGGAGAGCACTGTCCCCTGTGGAGCCCCCGTGCTGCAAACTACCGCATCGGACACAGTGTCGCTAAGTCTCACACACTGTGATCTGTTGGTGAAGTAGTCGATGGTGCATGCAGCCAGGTGGCAGTATACACGAGCTCCTTCCAGCTTCCCCCTGAGCAGTGATGGTTAGAGCATGTTGAAAGCACTGGAAAAGTTGAAGAACGTGAATGTATGGTGAATGCAGTCTGTAAAATGGAGCAGAGGGGTTAAGTGGTATGAAGAGGGTGTTGTGGGTGCCAGGGGTGCTGAGAGGGGGTGTGGAGAAGTCACGGCGTAAGGTCTGGGCTGAGGTGGGTGGGGGGAGGAACAGGGAACAAGAAGACTCAAGCAAAATGAAGAGGTATTTTTCTGTAGTTTATACCTCGGTAGGTCACGACAAGGATAAAAGACGCCATTTGAAGGAAAATAGTACTACTACAGCAGTTACGGAGTCTCACACTAAATCTTCGTCACTCTTCGCTTCTTCATCGGACCGGCCTGTCTCCTCAGATACAAAAATAAATCGATTCAACCCTCAGTGGTTAAAAGATTTCACCTGACTTGTATATGACCAGACCAAAAAGGCAATGTTTTGTAACTATTGTATGGCGGCAGGCAAATGGATGACAGGGAATAGCCATACATTACAGGGGGTACCATATTTAAACGTGACAACGTTTCTAAACACGGTACTACAAAGTGACACATCGCCTGTAGAGATGCGCACCTTGCCTCAAGTCAGCCGGGTATAGATGAAGACGGGAAACCAGTCAACAAACTTGTCGGACAGCACCCTCATGCACCCTCATGCTCATGCAAAAGGTTAGTAATGTCACATTACATTTATATATTATTCGTCACCAGCCTTTGACTGACTTTGAATTGTTTCGTTTCGTAAAAGGAGAAATTGGGGATCATGTGATTCCTTTTCACTGCATGGCTCACAGGTAGGTGTAATTTTCTGTGTTAGTCTTACACTGTTCCTGGTTCCTCACAGAATTTTTCCTCACACTTTCTCTTTTCAATTGATATTTAGATTTTAGCTTGCAGTCCTCACCTTCCAGAAAAAGGAGCCTATGGTAGCCAAGGTGCATGAGTTACTCAACCTTGTTTGGAAGACCTACCACTACAGTCCAAAGTCCCGGAGAGAGTTTGCTGGCCTTGGGAAAGGAACTTGGTGTGAATGTTTGCAACCCATCTACTGTGAAGGGAACACGATGGGTTCCACATGTGCATCGAGCTCTGCATGTTCTCCTCAAACCATCCAAGACAGGGGATCTTGCTGAGGATAGTGGCCAGTATGCAGCAACATTGCAGCATATGGACCACCTTACTGCCTCTGCTGATGTACAAGGGAGGGCAAAAAAAGTAACTATTTTATTCTTTATGTTTATTATTTAATTATTATTTTTTACATTACATTATTTAATGTTGTAAATAATGTGTTCACAGGCAAATTGATTCCTGATTCCTCTTAATTGCTTGCTCTTTAGATCAAGGGTGAAATGGAAAGTGCACACTTTTGTGCATTCAGCCATTTTTTGGCTGATATGTTCAATGAGCTAAGAAGACTGAGCTGCACTCTTTAAACAAATGGCCTAATGCTTCCAAAAGCTACATCTGAGCTCCAGAGAACACTGCTTGAGTTAGAGGGCATGAATGTGAGGCCAAAAAGAGATGGAATGTTAGAGAGGTTCACTGCATGCACCCAGAAAGCGACAGGGTCAAATTTCAGGTTTGTGAGGAAGGAATGGCAGGGATGGTATTCTGACAGGTATTTAAAATTCCTTACTTCAGTAATGAATCTTTTGTAATATTCTGATAATTACTGAATGAGGAATTGCACATAATATTAAAAAATTATACATTTTTACTATATTTTTTCAGGGAATGGAACTGAAAGCAGATGGCGGCAACCTTGTGAACAGCAGACATGTTATAGCAGCTGTTGATATGGCTGTCGGCAAACTGAAGTCTCGCTTTAGCTGTTTGCTAAGTGGATCTGATGATCCAGCCTCCAATGCAGTGAAATGCTTCAGAGTGTTCAACCACGATGTCTGGCCTGAAAGTGAAACCCAGCTTCTGGATTATGGCATTTAAGAGGTTGATGTCCTCCTGAAGTCAGTAGATTGATTTAATCTTGCACATTAAGGAGTTACCTATCTACCTCTTCTTATATCCATACCCCTCACTATCTCATACATTTATTTTTATAGAGGAGGGTGTAACACTTACAAAGTGCAGGAGGAGTGGCAGAGTCTGAGGGTCCTTGTTGCCAGTACCTTCAGTGACAAGAGCTACATAGCTCTGTGGCAGACTCTCCTGACAAAAGAGCCATGCAAACATGACTTTGAGGTATGTCACTAATCTCATGAATTAGTTTACTATATTCAAACTGAATACAGTTGAGTTGACTACATACAGTTGCTGTTTTGCAGAACATCCTGCACTTGGTTGCAATCATACTGCTGCTTCCGATCTCCTCTGCTTCTCCGCCCAGAATAGGATTAAACATTCTGTGCAGAGAGGTCTTCATGTCTCCACCTCCGAAGACCTCATGCGGATCACCACTGGCTTTCCTCAGGAAAGCGTTCCAGACAGCCAATGTATAAGGACTGGCCAGAATTTGTATCTCAAGTATAAGAGCCATATCTAATTCAGACCAGCACAGACAGTTCACTGATGTACATTGAAAATATAACACTGTTGATTTTTTCATGTATAAAAATGTTTAAATTCATCCTGTTGTGTTCAGGTGGAGGAAAAATGAAGGTTAAAGAATCAGTTAAATTGTTGTTCAACATTAGTTAGAATTTCTTATCAGTATCAAATTAATTTAGCCAATCAACATGTTAACTAACTGTCCAACTGTGTGTGCTAGTAAATTTTTGTTTGTGCTACTAAAATTTTTAACTTGCTAGATCCAGTGCTACCACCTAAAAAAGTAAGCATACAGCCCTGGTGGGGAGAATGACAGACAGGGAAGCGTGATTGAAGTCTCCAGAGATGAGAGGTAGGGTCTGGGGGTGCGATGTCTGGAGCTGTGAGACTGCTGTGTGCAGAACCTCACATGCCCTTGCGGCATTGACAGATGGGAAGATGGACACAGTTATCGTGATACCATGCAAGAACTCCCTTGGGAGGTATTATGGCCGAATGCTAACGGCTAACAGCTGAATGTCTCTGGTGCAGAGCTGCTCTTTTGCCCTGATGTGCCCTGGGTAACACCATCTGTTCTTTACAAACATCACTATGCCCCCACCTTTCTTCTTGCCGCTCTCCTTCGCTTTCCTTTTGCTCTCAGCAGTTGAAAATTGTCCAACGTAACATGGAAGTCCGGCGTGATGTCTGTTAACCAACTTTCAGTCAAACCTGCAGGTTAGTATTAGCTCTTCCCTCTTTTTTGGGAGAGATCCCAAGTTTCCCATAATAACAGTAGGTATGAATGATTTGTACCGTCTTTTCTTGTCCCGACACTTCGCCCCAGCTCTACATCCCCTTCTCCTTCTCCTTATTTCCTTGGGGATCTCTGGTCTTTCCACTGGGAGTATGCTTGTGTTGCTCAGTGTGATCAGCTGTTCCCGTGTGTAAACAATTTCAATTTCAATTCAATTCAATTTTATTTATTTGTATAGCGCCAAATCACAACAGAAGTTGTCTCAGGACACTTTCCATATAGAGCTGGTACAGACCAAGCTCTTTTATCTACAAAGAAACCAACGATTGTCAACAAACAATGGACCTGAAGTTCAGTGGATCTCCTGAAGTTGAGGAAAGTAATTCACAAAGTAGAAAAAACAAATTCCTAGTCTCACCAGTTATAGATCCATATGTACACACGATTGACCAAGACTAGTGATGGAAAAAACACAACAGACCCAAAAAAACACTAATACAGGAAAACGGACGGAGCTGCTGTAACAAGCACCATCTATGAGGTGGAGACTTCACTGATGACCCGCTAACTTCGAATGGATGAGGGTGATGAGGTTTTTATACTTAACTGTATATCTCTGCAACAAAGTGCATTATGTGGGGATTTAAAAGTCATTGCTTTCACCTCCATTGAGTGAAATCCCATGGGATGTGACTGGGAAACTGAGAATGCTTTACGTTATTGAAATAGATTGTGAGATTGTGTTGTTTTTGCAACTTCATCCAGATAAACAGAAAATGTGTACTGAAATGTATACTATACTGTATACTGTAAAAAAAAATGTTAAATATATATAATTTTGAGATAGAGATAGTGTATGTACAGGACATGCATGTCCAGGAAGTGCAGATATGCAGAGCAGCGTTGTTAGCTCAACTTATCAAAAACACACACAGGTAGTGATATTCTGAAATAGCTGGTATGTAGGAAAGGAAAGATTCTGTTGGAGGAGAATACATAAGGAACAGAGCTGAACACCAGTTCAGTTTCAATCCCACCAGCAAAAAGAGAATGCTGTCCAAAGGGTCTATGTGTAACTTTCAGAAAAACCTCATAATGAACCAATAAAAACAGTTAATACATAATGTATTGTATTTGGTTTAACATTTTTATATATTTCATGTTTAAATATTGACATGTAACTGGACTAAAGTCACTCAACATTTTAAAATGTCACATTGCTGTGACTAGCACAAGCTAGAAAGAAATAAAGAAATAAATGCACAGCCTCATCAAATTATTAAAACCAAATCAATACTGAATTCTGGCAAAATTCTGGGAGGCAGTAAATTCTATGAAAAATAAAACCACTAGTTCTTCACCTGCACATGTCGAATGTATTGATTGTATTTTCTGACCAGAATGACACCTGTCTTGCCTTTAATGAGCATTTTGCTGCAAGTTGTCAATTATTTAAGGATGTGTATACTGGACCCACAACTGGATTTTCACTCATACGGGCAGACCGGACAGAGAGAAGTGGTAAGAGGAAAGGAGGAGTGCTGGCAGTGATTGTGAACGATAGATGGTGTAACTCCAGGCACATCACTAGGAGAAGAAGGAGAAGAAGAGGGCCTTCAAGTCAGGAAACAAAGAGGGGCTGAAAACTGTTCAGAGGGAGCTCAGAAGGAAAATCAGGGAGGGGAAGGACAGATACAGGAGGAGAATGGAGGAACAGCTGCAGGAGAACAACACCAGGGGAGTCGGGAGAGGCCTGAAAACCATTTCAGGCCACCAGAAGCCAAACTCTCAGGCAGCTGGGGATTCAAAGTGGGCAGGGACGGCCTCAGTCCCAGGCTCCTCAGATCCTGCTCTGATCAGCTGAGCGGGATCATTGGACATCTGTTCAATCTGAGCTGGTCCTCGCCCACCTACGCCCCCTGGTGAGCTTGTCCATGGACCCGCTGCAGTTCGTGTACCAGCCTGGCATCGGAGTTGACGATGCCCTCATCTTCCTCCTCCATCGAGCCCTGTCTCACCTGGAGTTGCCTGGGAGCTCTGTTCGGGTCCTTTTCCTGGACCTCAGCAGTGCTTTCAACACCATCAGGCCAGCCATCCTGAGAAACAAGCTGGAGCTTTCAGGAGTGGGCCAACACCTCACATGCTGGATAGTGGACTACCTCTCCAACAGTGTGTGAGGACACAGGACTGTGTGTCAGGGACTGTCCTCTGCAGTGTGGGGGCCCCCCAGGGAACGGTGCTGGCACTGTTCCTCTTCACCCTCTATACAGCGGACTTTTCCCACCTGTCACCCAGCTGCCACCTGCAGAAGTTCTCTGATGACTCTGCCATTGTCGGCCTCATCACAGATGGGGATGACAGGTCATACAGTGGACTCATTCAGGATTTTGTGGACTGTCAGCAGAACCACCTCCTGATTAATGCGGACAAAACCAGGGAGGTGGTTGTGGACTTCCGTCAGCGCCCGCACTCTCCCCCATCACCAGTGAACATCTAGGGAAGGGACATTGAGATGGTAACAAATTATAAGTACCTGGGTGTTCATCTGAACAACAAACTGGACTAGACTCATAACACCACTGCACTTTACAAAAAAGGACAGAGCAGACTTTATTTGCTCAGGAGGCTGAGGTTTTTTGGGGTGCGTGGGGCACTCCTGAAGACCTTCTATGACTCTGTTGTGGCCTCTGCCTTGTTCTACGGTGTAGTCCAGGGGAGCAACATCACAACAGCTGACAGGAAGAGGCTGGACAAACCCATCAGGACAGCCAGCTCTGTCCTGGGATGCCCTCTGGAACAGGTGGAGGAGGTGGGGGTGAGGAGGATGAAAGCCAAGCTGTCCTCCATGACAGACAATGACTGCACTGAGGAGCTCCATCAGTGATAGTATGGTACATCCAAAGTGTGTGAAGGAGTGGTATCACAGGTAATTCCTTCCTGCAGCCCTCAGACTGTACAACTGAAACTGCTCCAAGTAATCGGTACAATAATATCTATAATAATCTGTGCAATAACCTGTGAAACAATCTGTGCAATAACCTGTGAAACAATCTGTGCAATAACCTGTGCAATACTACCGGTACATAACAGCCTGTAAATACTATTTACAATTTTTTTAGGATGACTTTTTTCTTTCTAAACCAGCCTTTTGTATATTCTTGTTGTGTTTAACTTGCATGCACTTGTTGTCTTTTACTATTCTATCCACTTTATTGGTGCTCCTGTGACATTGGAATTTCCCCTCACAGGACAAATAAAGGAATATTGAATTGAATTGAATTACTAGTGCTTAAAATATAAAATTATAAAAAATACAAATACAAATTATCCAATCAGATGGTTTACCAGCAACAAAAGGTGTTTCCCATTATCATTTCTGAGCCTCCTCTTGTTGGCAGTTTATATTAACAATGACTGTAATGTCCATCTTTATGCAGATTACATTATGTATTGTTTTGGTGGCTGTACAACTTGCTGTTTCTTCAAGTTCTGTTTTTGTTTTTAAACTAATACTTAATTCAAGCAAACAAAGTCTCAATACTAATCTGATCACCCAACTCAGGCAAAAACTCAGATTACTGTTCAAAAACAGAGCAATCTTCCATTTGAATTGTAGAAAAAGTGTAGTTGAGACAATCTATTTATCAGTCCTTGATTGTGGTGATAATAATGGTGATAATCTACAGACATGTTGCTGTTTCCATTCTCAAACCACTAGACTCAGTTTATCATTCAGATCCCTATGACACCATTGTATTCTGTATAAGAAAGCTGGTTGGCCCTCTCTGTTACAGAGGTGGACCACCCAACCAAACTTCTGCTACTAACGGTCTTGTGCTTCAAGTTCCGTTTTTTTTTTTTTTTTTTTTTTTTTTCTGCAGTTCACTTTTGTGCACAAAACACATGGAATTATTTACAATGAATTCTCAAGATTGGTACTTGCACTACCCCATGACAATTCAAGATGATCTCAACCCACTTCAGCTTAGTGTACATTTGTTTTTACTGAACATTGTCCTCTTTTGAATATTTAGTTTTTAAATTGCATATTTCCCCACTGACCTCTTAAACTCTTTTTTTTACCCTCAAACATGCACTCTAGTTTTACTATGCTTGCAGCATGGCTCTATGGATGGCAATATTAGTCTGTCTGGAGGTCAGTCCACCACTTTGGTCCAGACTTAAATATGCAGTCATGTTCCCCTGAGGAGGGATCAAATTGATTGGGAATCCCCTGACTTTCCCTTTAGAGCCACTAGCACATTGACATTTATGAGTGAAAGATAAATATAAACTTTAATGACCTTAAATCCCATGGCATTTCATCTAGTGCTATTATCTGGTGAGAAGTTCAATTTTCCCAGTGTTATGTTTGTGACCAAATACCTACTAAATGAGCGACACTCCCACCAGCTTTGTCTTACTTTAACCAAGATGTTAACACTATACCGCTCCTGCTTGGTGTGTCACATGTTTAGATACTCCTCTGCCTCCTTTAGTGATACAGGTACATGTAATAAATGTAGTTTATTTGGTGAGGAGGCGAGGCTTAGTGAATTGGAAGCTCGGGTCCGCACCATGGAAACCAAACCATTAGCTGTAGTTAGTCAGGCCCCCGTAGCTGGTGCGGACCGACAAAGTTCAGCTCCGGCTAGCCATCCCTCGACAGCTCCCGAGCAGCCAAGAAACCATGGAGGCTGGGTGACTGTTCGAAGGAAGCATAGTCCCAAGCTGAAGCCCACGGGTCACTACCAACCACTTCATGTTTCTAACAGGTTCTCCCCACTCGGCGACACCCGCTGAGAAACCAACTCTAATTATTGGCAGCTCCATTTTGAGAAACGTGAACTTAGCGACACCAGCGACCATAGTCAAATGCCTGCCGGGGACCAGAGCGGGCGACGTCGAATCAAATTTGAAACTGCTGACTAAGGATAAGCGTAAATACCATAAGATTGTTATTCACGTCGGCGGTAATGACACCCGGTTACGCCAATCGGAGGTCACTAAAATTAATGTGGAATTGGTGTGTACATATGCTAAAACAATGTCGGACGCCGTAGTTTTCTCTGGACCCCTGCCAAATCTGACCAGTGATGACATGTTTAGCCGCATGTCATCATTCAATCGCTGGCTGTCGAGGTGGTGTCCAGCAAACGGTGTGGGCTTCATTGATAATTGGCAGACTTTCTGGGAAAGACCTGGTCTGATTAGGAGAGACGGCATCCATCCCACTTTGGAGGGAGCAGCTCTCATCTCTAGAAATCTGACCGATTTTATTTATGAACCTAACCCCTGACAACTCAGAGTTGAGGCAGAGGCAGTCCTACACACTTCTCTGCGCCTCCATTAGAGCAGTTACCCACCCAACACTCCATAGAGACTGTGTCTGCCCCCGACCACATAAACTAAGTAAACCAAAAGTACAGAGAAGAGGAGTTAAACATAAAAATCTAATTAAAATTAAAACAACCACTGCAATAGTACAACAAGAAAGGAGAATTAAATGTGGACTCCTTAACATCAGATCTCTGTCCTCTAAAGCTGTTCTAGTAAATGAGTTAATATCAGACCATAATATTGATTTATTTTGTCTGACTGAAACCTGGCTGTGTCCTGAAGAGTATGTGAGCCTAAATGAAGCTACTCCTCCGAGCCATATTAATACTCACATTCCTCGAGGCAGCGGCAGAGGAGGTGGAGTTGCAGCCATTTTTGACTCAAGCCTTCTGATCAACCCTAAACCTAAACTCGACTATAACTCATTTGAAAGCCTTGTTCTCACTCTTTCTCATGAAAAATGGAAAACAGTAGAGCCAGTTTTATTTGTTATAGTATACCGCTCTCCTGGTCCTTACTCCGAATTTATAGCTGAGTTCTTGGAGTTTTTATCAGGTTTAGTCCTTAAAGCAGATAAAGTAATTAATGTAGATGACTTTAATGTACATGTCGACGTTGATAATGACAGCCTTAGCACTGCGTTTATCTCAGTATTAGATTCAGTTGGCTTCCATCAGAATGGACATGAACTGACTCACTGTTTTAACCACACCCTCGACCTTGTTCTGACATATGGCATTGAAATTGAAGACTTAATAGTCTCCTCACAGAATCCTCTTCTATCGGACCATCATTTAATAACTTTTGAATTCATATTACCAGACTACCAGCCAGTAGGCAAAAATTCTTCTACCAGACTCCTGTCTGATAGTGCTGTAGCTAAATTTAAGGATATGATCCCATCAGTAATTAATTCAATGCTATGTTTCAATACAACAAAGGATTCCTATGCTAACGTTAGTCCCTCACAGATTGACTACCTGGTTGATCGTGCTACAGGTTCACTGCGTATGACACTTGACTCTGTTGCTCCCCTAAAAAAGAAGAAAATTAAACAGAGGAGGTTAGCTCCATGGTACACCCCTCAAACCCACAAATTAAAGCAAACTTCACGGAAAATAGAAAGGAAATGGTGTTCTACAAATTTGGAAGAATTTCGGTTCGCCTGGCAAGACAGTCTTACAATATACAGGAAAGCCCTCCGCAGTGCCAGGGCAGCCTATTACTCTGCACTAATCAAGGAAAATAAGAACAATCCCAGGTTTCTCTTCAGCACTGTAGCCAGGCTGACAGAGAGCCATAATTCTGTTGAACCATGTATTCCTTTAGCTCTGAACAGTAATGACTTCATGAGCTTCTTTAATGATAAAATTCTAACTATTAGAGACAGAATTCATCGGCTCCTGTCGTCAACAGGTACTGTTTTGTCTTCAGACACAGAAACCGTAGAAACTGTTACTCAGTCTGTCACTGTTTTACTCCTGTTGACCTTCACCAACTAATTTCAATAATTTCATCATCAAAATCAACAACCTGTATTTTAGATCCCGTCCCAACTAAGCTGTTTAAAAAAGTATTACCTCTAATTGACTCTTCAGTATTAGACATGATCAATCTGTCTTTATCAACAGGCTATGTACCACAGTCAGTAAGTAGCTGTGATAAAACTTAAAAAGCTACTTAAAAAGCCTACTCTTGATCCAGGGGTTTATAGACCGATATCCAACCTTCCCTTTCTCTCAAAAACTCTTGAGAAAGCAGTTGCCAATCAGCTGTGCGACTTTCTAAACAATAATAGTTTATTTGAGGATTTCCAGTCAGGATTTAGAGTGCATCATAGCACAGAGACAGCACTGGTTAAAGTTACAAATGACCTTCTAATTGCATCTGATAAAGGATTTGTCTCTGTACTAGTCTTATTGGATCTTAGTGCTGCATTTGACACCACTGACCATGGCATCCTATTGCAGACACTGGAACACTTCATTGGCATTAAGGGAACTGCGCTAAGCTGGTTTAAATCCTACTTGTCAGATCGCTCTGTTTGTACGCGTTAATGACGACTCCTCTGTGCTCACTGAAGTCAGCTATGGAGTTCTGCAGGGTTCTGTGCTTGGACCAATTCTATTCACCTTATATATGCTTCCTTTAGGTAAGATTATCAGGAAGCACTCAATAAATTTTCATTGCTATGCAGATGATACCCAGCTATATTTATCAATGAAACCGGAAGAAACCAGTCAGTTAACTAGACTACAAGCATGTCTTCATGACATAAAGACCTGGGTGACCTGCAATTTTCTGATGCTAAACTCGGACAAAACTTATAGTAGTAGGCCCTAAACATCTTAGAAATCACTTTCTGATGACATAGCAGTTATGGATGGCATTGCGCTGGCCTCCAGCACCACTGTAAAGAATCTGGGAGTCATCTTTGACCAAGACATGTCCTTTCACTCCCATGTAAAACAAATTTCAAGGACTGCCTTTTTTCACCTACATAATATCGCAAAAATCAGGCATATTTTGTCTCAAAATGATGCAGAAAAACTGGTCCATGCATTCGTAATTCCTTACTATCGGGCTACCCAAATTCGTTGCTGAATATTCTCCAGTTGCTCCAGAATGCTGCAGCACGTGTTCTGACAAAAACCAGGAAGAAAGATCATATTTCTCCAATACTAGCCACTAGCACTGGCTCCCTGTTGGCCAGGCACCTTCTTATCTTAAAGAGCTCATCGTACCTTATTGCCCCACTCGAACACTGCGTTCCCAAAATGCAGGTCTACTTATGGTTCCTAAAGTCTCAAAAAGCAGAACAGGAATCAGGGCATTTAGCTATCAAGCTCCTCTCCTGTGGAACCATCTTCCAGTCTTTGTCCGGGAGGCAGACACTGTCTCTACATTTAAGAGTAGGCTTAAAACTTTCTTCTTTGATAAAGCTTATAGTTAGGCTTGTCCTGGACCAGCCCCTAGTAATGCTGCTATAGGATTAGACTGTCGGGGGACCTCCAAAGATACACTGAGCTCCTCTGTCCTTCTGTCCCTCTCCATTTGCACGCTTTCATGTCCTACCACAGCGTGTTACTAACTTAGCTCCTTCCCCAGAGTCTGTGCTTGGTCGTCTTGCAGGTTACACAGTGGCTGAATCTGGATTGTGGATTGCAGCTGTGTCTCCTGCCTTGGCCCTGCCTGACATCCACTGCAACTGCTACTACTGTTATTACATCCACTGTCACTGTTACTGTTACTGTGACTGCATGTCTGTCTCTCTGTCTCTCTCCCTCTCTCTCTCTCTCTCTCTCTCTCTCTCTCTCTCTCTCTGACTGCATTTCTGTCTGTCTGTCTGTCTGTCTGTCTGTCTGTCTGTCTGTCTGTCTGTCTGTCTCACTCTCCCTCTCTTGCTCTCCCTCTCTCACCCAACCGGTCGAGGCAGATGGCCGCCCACCCAGAGCCTGGTTCTGCCTGAGGTTTCTGCCTGTTAAAAGGAAGTTTTTCCTTGCCACTGTCGCCAAGTGCTTGTTCATTGGGGAGTTGTTGGTGCTCTGTAAATAAAAGAGCTTGGTCTGTACCAGTTCTATATGGAAAGTGTCCTGAGACAAATTCTGTTGTGATTTGGCGCTATACAAATAAAATTGAATTGAATTGAATTAAACATCTCCAGATCAGCATTGTCATTGTGAGCATGAATACAACCTCATTTAGCTGCTAGCATGGCTGTAGTCTGTTACACTACATTCAAACTCATACATTTTCATTTTTAAATGCATAACTTTTGCTATGTTTATGTCTAATGCCCATGCTACTCCAGTTTTATTTTAGAACCTCTAAAACGCAGACTTCTGGAAACTCTGCTGACCCTGTATTAGTTTGAAAACTCATTGTTTTGAAGTCTTGACAGTTAGAAACAGAGACTTTATGAGATGATATGACGATTTGAAGGTTCACACCTTTTAACAAACAACACTAAACTGGCTTTGCATTGTTAATGGCTTTACTTCTTAAACTGCAATGAGTGTATCTGACTGTATCTCTGTGGCCTCATACAGTGTTCTTATTAGGATTATGCCTGGGTCTAAAACCCACTGCCCTATAGGCTGCCTTTTAAACTGCTAGGTCAAAAAAATCAGATTACAGTCTGCTGTAGAAATTCCAATACAGTGAAGCCCCTTATTCCAGTTGTTGTTGTTGTTCTTTAAACTCTCAGTCTGTGTCTAATAAATCTTTTGTCCCCAATGATCTAATCTTGTCATACATGCCATGACTGTGTATTCCTTACTAAGTTCTGGCATTAACCTAGGCAGTGCTCACCTCTAATGGAGCTCTGCCTACCCAGTTATAGTTTTCTGAATGCACCTATGTTTACTGGCCATGGATGGGTATTGCAGCTGTTTTTCCACAATCACCTGATTTGTATTCCTTTTAGTTTGGGTTGTTTTATCAGTTTTGAAATCGGAGCTTTTAAAATTGTGTGTGTTGACCCATTTTGTTGAGGAATCATTTATCAAGCTCCCAACTCAAATATGTGCTTCCCTTAGTTACCGTTCTCTCTTAAACATTTCTAAATCTTTCAACCCTGTGCAGCATGTCTCTGACCTCACACATAGCCACGATCTGGCCAAAAGCCTTTTTTATAATTCTCCACCCTTGGCTTTGTTTTCATCATTTCTGTCTGTTTGTCTCTCATTGTTCTGTGTTTCATATTGTAATGCATTTTTATCTAATTTGTTTATTCATTCATATTTTTCATGTGTGTGAAGCACTTTATAATCCTGTACTTCAAAAGTTGCTATATAAATAAAGCCTACTTAGTGACTTACATGCACAGGAAGCACCAAACACTGGCATGTGCGTTCCCAGTGTGAGCAAGTGAATGGCCATGTGATATGTGTTTTCAGGCATGCTGGTCAGAATGGAAATTATTTCTGACATGCTTATCTGGACAGACATCATTTTCACCTATTCATGAGATAACTTCCATCTTGTTTAATAACATACCATAGCTTCCCCAAATCCCAAAACACATTTCCAGTTTAACATTCTGTTCAGGATTCATAGAGTTGATTTCCAACAGTTGTGCTCACAAAGCATCAGCAGTTCCAGGTCTGAAAGGAACCTTGAAATCAGTGACTTAGAAGAAAACACACATTCCTTGCATTGTAAAACTGTGTGTGCATCAGCTTATGGTAGTTACAGAGGGTTGGCGTTTTAATCTTTAAAAATGTACAGCCGAGATACAAGTGATGAAAATAAGAAACTTAAATTAGTCTGTATTAAACAGGCAGATTGTGAAGAAAGCTACATTAATAATTTGATCTCTTTTTTGTCTTTTGGTTGTAAGGAATTTTGAAAGGACTGAAGAGAGGAGAATGAGGAGGCCTGGGTTTGATAAGGGATGAAAAAGGCATGAAGAAATGTGAAGCTATGATATTGACACAGTGATATGTTAGCTTTGCAATACACTGAGGCTATTTACACGGAAACGATCTGAACAGAAAACGCAAAAGTGGCATTGCGTTCTCACTTTTTATTCCGTATTTAGACAAGCGTTTTTTGGGGGAAATCTGCATGTATATGCAAGCCTGTGACGTAACCGTGTATGCGACGTGAGCAGATCCAGAGAATGCTGACATTGTTGACAGTGAGACATTTGATGATATCACCACTGGCTCTAGGAAATTGCGATGAGCACCAAGTTAGTGGATAACTGAACAAGAAAAAAAGCTGCAGATTAATTTATTATGAAACTAATGGTTAGTTTCAGCCCTAATACACACATTACTATCAATCAGCAACATGAAATTTTAACTAGAGCAGATAACAGTTTGCTACTATGTCATAGGACAGAAATTAGAGCATGGCCAAATGGCCAGGGCCATCGATGCCCTGGGGTGTGGCTGTTAATAGCTAACCCGCTAACAAACAATTAATGTTATATGATAAGCACAAGCAGCTAAGCAGTGCAGTGTAAGTATTGATATACGTTTTAACGTTTACACATTTTGCCCGCATAGTTTTAACTAACTAATCGTGCATATACAAGTTTCAGATATGTTGCTCATAGATCTGACTTGCTACATATCTGTATTCATTCAGTAATATTCAGTTTACAGTTATGTTGATAGGTATGCATCATTTGGTGTGTAACTGATACACCAAGCAGCCAATATTTTAGTGAGAAATTGTAATTTTTGAAATGCTTTTCCTCTCATTCCCAAGGTTGTCTCCCACTAAAATTGTGCAGCTAATCAGTCGAGGCTGGCTGGGAGTTGAGGGGACAAAATCCAAAATCTGTAAAGTTTGTAAGAAAACAGCACAGTTTACCATGAAGACTGCTGACATATGGTGCCTTTTATCTTGTTTTTCTGAAATGTTTCTGTGGATGTGCAAGGATAATATGGCATAATATTTTCCCTGAAGAGGACAGGGAGGTTCAGTTTAATTCAAATACTGTATCTGTATCTTTTCAATGTTTTGTCACCATCACAGAAAAAAACAAGGTAGATGCTGAAGTATGATAGGGTTGTCTGATACTCAATAACTGCAGTTAGTTATTGGTTTGATTAATAGTTTACACTCTAATAATGTGTGTTTGAATTGGTTATGAATGGTTGCGGATTAGGCTAATTATCAGCGAATGTAAAAACTGCATAAAATGGAATACTCATTAAGTACAAGTACCTGTGTGTACTTTGGTCCAGTAGTTGAGTAAATGTACTCAGTTACACACTATTAAAAAGAATATAGGGTTTTTGTTACATCAACTCATTTTCCTTAGTCTGTCCAACTAAAAGTATTTAAATCATTGGGCCAACTAGAAAGATAAAGTTTTAATATAGTCAACTCCTCAGTTAAATCAGAGCAGTCCATGTAACTCAGATTTCTGAGGTGACTCAACTGAATGAGTATAACCCCTGCAAAACTGCCTTGGACAACCTGCACGTCCACACGTCACACATTGCCCCTTGTGCAGGCCATTTTCATTCCAGACGGAGCATCAGAGTCGACAGAAGGAAGAAGGTAAAGTAACTATTTTTGTAAAATTAAGGTGCAGTCTGCATTTCTATTTAATGGTAAAATGTTTGCCAAACCAGGTTTCTTAAGCTATGTATTACAGAGCCTTCAAATCTACAATATATTACTCCTCTTAGCTGTTCGTAAGTTATATGTTAGTTAGCTAGCTAGCTAAAGCTAAGCTAAATTCAGCCAGGACATTTTGATATCATGACGCCTAAAGTGGCTGAGACATGTTTTTCATATTGTGTGTTCGAACAATGTGTATTACCGCATTATTATTATTTCAATATTTTGAAGTTATGGAGTTAAATGCTTGACCTAGTGCTGGGCGGTATGACCAAAAGTGTATATCACAGCATTTTTCAAAATTATAACGGTTTCACAGTATATGATGGTATTTTTTTCCCTCTCATCTGGAAAACAGACGTTTTAACACAGTTATGCCCAGGCGCTCATTTGGGCAGAGTACTGTTATCTCGTCCAAGCATATGGAGAAACTCCTCTGTTGAAAACACTTTTTCAGCCTTTTTTCTGCTTGCTTATGTTCTCATCTCTAATAAGAACAAAATGCGACGAAATGCAAATAAAACAGTAAAATAACACCTCTTCTGCAGAGGACTCTGTTGAGCAGTATAATATGTTATAACATGTTCGCGCGCCACTCATTCATGAGTAAATGAGACAAAGCGGTGAAACTAATTGCACAGTTAGACAAGTCAATAGCTCAGCAACGAGTTGGTCTATTTTGATGATCGATGATGATGATTTTTTCTAGCTGGAATATTACTTTTGACCACAAAACAGCAAGGGTAAGACATACATTATGATTTAGCGACCTTTTTTTCTGCTACTGTTTGGCTGCTAGCTCGCCGAGTTTAAATATTCATATCATAACAAAAATATACACCAGTATTCAGTGTGAACTGGTATACCGCCCAGCCCTAATTGGACCATGAGTGAGGCAAAGCATAACCTAATACTAACCGCTCTGAGCCCACAGTTTTTTCTTAAAATTTAATTTTTCTAGAAATTTTAAAGGTTTTCTTCTTTTGGGGGAAGAAATTTTACCATTTTTATTTTATTTATTTAATTATTTATTTATTTTACTTTTTTCCTTTATTGAAATTTTACCAGTTTCGTCTAGAATCAAGAGTTTTTCAGTTTTTTCCAGAAATTTCTTTACAATATTTCCCAAGATTCACTCCATTGGCCCTAATTTGAACATATATTGACTAGAGAAGCCTAACGTTCTTCAGTCTCTGAACAAATATTTGTATATTTCTGGTGTTTGCTTTGAAATTTTGTCCAGTGGGTCTGTGGTCCAATTTGTGTCAATTTAGGGGTCTAGAGCAGTGTTCAGGCTAGTAGAGCCACTTGGCCAGTTAGTGGGGCGCTGCTGGGGGAGCTGCTTGAACAGCTTGGTTGGGCTAGCCCAGCTAGCCAAGTAGCTCCTCTAGCAAGGCCCCGCTAGCCAGATGAGCAGAGACTCCCATGATGACTGCTAGGGGAGCTGCTCGTTAGCAATGGGCCTGACACTCCAGTGCTCACTGCTGTGTGTACTGCTGCAGAGTTTCTGTGCACAGTCGCTCTTAACAGAGTTGGAGTTGAACCGTTAGAGGCGGGGTCATAGCTAGCTCTTTTATATGGTCTATGGCTGGAATTTATGTATGTTGCTATATCCCAATTTTAGTCCCGCCCATAGAAAAATTCTTGTCCTCAAAAACTCTTTGACCCTCAAACTCCACAGTTCAGTGCTCTATAGTTATCAATCTTTTCATGTGTTTTCAAGAACCATATTCATATTTATTATGTTTTCCTTCAAATCTTGCATTTCACTTTGCACAAACTTTAAGGTGTTGACGGAGATCCAGTTGCATTCTCCAAATTTCTGCATGAAAATTGTCTAGTTTATTTTGTTTTTCTGTATTTTGTTATGAACATTTATTTCACTTTATTACTGGTACTCAGTTTAACATATTTCTGAAAATATTCTTTTACAGGTCTGGAGGACTGACCTGGACGCTGGATGACTTGGATATGCAAGTATTGTCCATTTTCCACACCAAACCAGTGCAGCATTATGAAACATTACAAGTTTAAACACTCACATTACAGCAGATCTTGCCCCTTGCCATGTATTTATAGTGAATGTGTGTGTTCTTTTAAGATGCAACTTGCTTTAAAGAAACATTTGTTGAGGCATGGTTCTCACTCTCGTAAATCTGATGGACTGACTTATCAATTGTGGTATGACTTATATGATTTTTCTGAGCCTTGCAGTCTTAAACAATATTTTACTCATCATTTGAAAAACATGGAAACTCTTAAGCGTCCTTTTAAATTGTGTGTATTCAAGTTCAATGTGTATTCTACCTTTACAGCACATAAAAGTTGATACCATAGTAATTCTGGATATGCACATTTAAGAGCTGACCTATTTAGTAACAGTAACAGCCTTATTATTGAGTCCTATGTTGTCTAAAAAGCATAACAATTTTAAACTTCTTCAATGAAGTCATAGAAATGGAATATGGAAGTGTTACTGAAAAGCTCTCAAATGTTGTGTTAGTAAATGTCTGTGGGAACCCTGCAACATATCAATGATTTATCAATACATTATTTATGCATTTTGAATTTTGAAACTGAATTGATCCCAACCACTGACTTTATAATTTTCTTCTTTAAAGTGGACAACATGTTGCTGTGTGTCATCCTTGCCGTGGATGACATCAGAAGACTGCAGATTGATTGTCTTCCAGAGACTGTGGATGATTTAAAGACTCTACCAAAAGGCAAGCTCAACCTAGTGGGTGATATAATTGTCCAGTTTAGTGACCCAGAATTCAACAATGATATTCTGCAACTTGACTGACATATCTGAGCCACCATCAGAGAAGCCAACCTTGAAGATAATTCTAAAGGAACAACCCAGCTCACCTCCCTCTGTATCCTCATTGGACACTTGTGCTTCAGAGCAGCCAGCCAGCGGGTCATCTGTAGAGTCTTGATCAACCGGTCATACTAAGCACGGGCCTCACCCATTCATGATACCATCCTTTGCTTATGATGTTGAACTGAAAATCAGGAAAGGGAATGAGGCCTATGCAAAGGATGGTTCCCTGCTGACAGTGACCCCTGCTATGAAGAGCAACATACTCGATAGAGTAGGGAATACTATGTATGAATTCAGTAGGTATCCAACAGCAAAACAAATTGAAGATGTTGCCAAAGCCCTGGTTGAAAAGCATGCCTGTTTGAGGGACCCAGGTTCTTCATATGGATAGCTGGAAGTTTGCCTTCAGTTTTGAAATGGGTAACCTTCGCCAGAAGTACCGTTAAACTGGTTGCCCAGAGCTTACAGTCAATCAAAAGAGGTCATCAGATTCAGGCAACAAAACCCAGAAAAATAAGAGAGCTAAACGGTCAGAGATCAACTTCCTGCCAGATGTTCCTGAAGGACAGACTCTGAACAGCCTCAAAGATGAGTGAAAAACTCTGAGAGAGGAGATGCAGAAAGTGAAGAAAGACTGGAAAATGATCAACGCATTGATGGAGAGCACCTTTGCCTTGCGGAGGAACGAGATTGTTGATGATGAACCTCCAGTATCTGAAGTTGCAGGGATGGCCAGCAGTGCTTTCAGAAAGACAGGTAATTTCAGTAATGTGATATTTTCTGCAATGTTCAAAAAAAATATATATATATATTTTCACCATATATTGTTTTGATGTTAAAATATACCGTATATGACCATTTAGTAGCCCGGGCATTTAATATACTAAATCAACTTCGAGCCCAGGCATTTATAAAAACCAGGCAGGTATTTGCAACAGGCTAGTATTTATTTTTGCAATGACCAGCACCAGATCAGTATTGGCAGCATGGAGCATGGAGGTCACCATAGGACCGCTGGAACAAAACTAATACACTGTACACAACTGTGTTACACACTGTAACACCACTGAACTAAGCTCATGGTAAGCAACCCCACCACCACCATCCACACATGGACACACACGCAGAGACACGAACACACAGACATACACATGTACACATTCTCTTTTGTGTGTTTTGGTTTCAGTGTTTCAGTGACCTCTCTTTTCTTTGATTTTTATGATTAATGATTTTCATGATTTCTCCACTTCTGCTACAGTGTCATGCTCGGCACATCAGCTGTTACTACGATATCACTCTCAGCCAGTCAGCTGCTATCACAAGATCACATCCTAACAACAATATCATGCTCAACAAATCAACTACTTTCAGCAACCACTGGTTATAATATTTTCTCCAGTTATCACATATCATCACATATCTGTTAGAAAAAAATTACATTAATGCGTGTATTTGCACGTGAGCGTCTATTTGGTCATGTACAGTACATGGCCTTTATGAGAGTAGTTTATGCTGTGCATTAAACCAGCCCCACCTCTGCTTCTCCTCAGATAACACAGATGCGAACAGGTTAAATCACCCCAGATATTTATTCATTGCTCATACCATTCAATTTGACATTCATGTAGACTTATTAAAGCCTAATATTTCAATAGTCTGCCCATGCCTGCTCTTGTGAATGTTACAACACTGTGGGGTTTCAGTATAGGGTCTCTTTGATGTGTTATTTGGGTAAATCCTGTTGTGTATTCACCTAGAAACCTTACAATATCATTGTATTTCAGAGATGGGACTAATGAGGAATTTTTTGTCTCTTTTCAGATTGCTGCAGAGTTTACGCGCCTGGTTGCTCTTGATCTCCACCAGTCTTTCTTAAATGGACTTGACAAATATTCCTCAACATTACTGGACTCGTACAGAGTGCGAGTCAGTAGTAATGCCATGCTCCACAGTCTGCTTCAGTCCGTTGATGTTCAAGTAAGGATGGTCTGATCTTAATTTTTTTCTCACTACTAAACTAAGATTGAAATTGTGACATCATTGTAAAAAAAAAAGGGACAAAGTAATCTGCTGATTATCACGGCACGAACTAACAAGTGTTTATGGGCTCAGTTTCATGTACATTCTCAATATGTGATGCTGACATCACATTCTAGTCCACCAGCTGCATTTGCAGTGTGGCTAGAGGAGTGGCAGAGAGACTTTTTGGTTTGGTTTTGCTTTCAGTTGTTTTTCTCTTGTGTATTTTGCTATTTATTGTTACTTCTCATCAACTGATACAAGTAGGGCTGGGTGATATGGCTGAAAACTCTATTGCGATATCAGTGTTTTATGTTGGTCGATATCGATAATTATTGATATTTTTTATGACTATTTAAAATAAGGACCAGGAGAAAGATACATTCAATTTAAACATTTTTATTTTAAATTGAACCTTCCTCTGATTATAATCCCCTCAGCTGTCAAGGCAGAAAGGAAAGGAAATGTCAACAAAACCATGGAAAACACTCAAATAATAAATGTAAAAAAACAAAAAAAAAAGTGTAAAAATGTAAACCGAGAGAAACCTGAGAACTTTTTTCTACAGGTTTAGTGCAGGAAGTTCACAAGCTGATTCACCTTCTGAATAAAATGTTTTCAGATATGTGCAGTGTTTTGGAAACATAGCAGAAACTGAGGTAGACTTGACTGAACTATAAAACCAGCCTAGACATATGAACAACTTCAGTCACTCTTCTTACTCTAAACATACATGACCTATTCAATTATATTTTTATTGCGAGTGTGCTTAAGAAAAAAAAAAAGTAAGTGTAAGAGATGTTTATAACCTGGCTTCTCCACAGTGCTCAGTGAAGCATGTCTTTAGCTATATGATATGCCGCTGCCTCCGTTACGTCTTCGTGCCTTTTAGATGATTTGTCATCAGGCACTGAAGCAGATACCTCTGCACGGTGGTCAGCTGCTTGTGCAGTGGTGCTGCGGTTGGTGGACGTTGGCGAATACGGCTTCGCTCCAAATAGTGAGCGCGGCTAAAGTGCTTAGATAAGTTTGTGGTGTTACCGGTCTTGGTGGGGACGACAGTCCACAGTTACAGACCACATTGGTCTGACTACGGTCCGACTTCTAAAATCCAAAAAACTCCATACCGGCGAGCTGACTTTTTATCGACAATTTCTTCGCTCGCTGCAGCGCTCACTTTCTATTTCTCATCTCACTCCTCGCGAAGCATCACACATGAGACAACGACACGGCGCAACCGAACTTGATAATGATACATGATTGCCGTGTAAGCGTGTCTCTCTCACTGATCAGTGATTACTCCCATAGATATACATAGAAAGGCTAGATGGCTGATGGGACTTTCGCCGGCGACGTCACCGGTCGGCCATCTTACCTAGGGGGACTTTTCCGGAGCGCTCTCTCATAGTCGATGGAAGGTGAGCGACCTGCACAAACAAAAATACCCTTAACTTGCTGAATTCTTGACGGATTTACAAACGGTTTGGTTTATTAAAAACCTTATTAACGTGGCTATGATTCAGGCCGCGCAGACCTGTTGAAATTGCAGTTTTTCTTTTCGAAAATCGCTGCATAGTTGTGTGTTTGTTACAGCCATTTGCAAGGCTGCAGTCTGGGAGTTTCAATTATTATATAGGTTTCCGTGAGACCAATAATAATTGTATGACAACAACATATTTTGTCTAAATGACAATTTGTGTGGATGCAGTTGGGTATTAGCTAGCAAAGAAACAAGAGGTTGTGAATGAGACATGTGAGCCACTTGGACTATTACAAAGTAACCTGGACTTAATTCTATACAGGTGGGAAAGGCATAATTACTCCTTTGTTTTAACATGATTTCCAAGCTGTTTCATTAGTGAAATATATCCTCGATTTAGATTTATTGTGATACAGTAACTGGCTGGCTTTGTGTTTGCAGAAATATCCCAGAAAGCAAAAATCCATTGAATCAACATTGAGATATGGTCATGGCTTAAAATTGAATCAACATTGATGTCAGACATTGAAAGTAACATTGAAAGTGCTCGTTATGATCAACATTGAAATAATGTTGAATTTTCAATCAGTCTAAACATTGATTCAATATTTATTCAACTACATCATTTTCAACATTGAAACAATGTAGAATTGTCAATTAATCTGAACATAGAATCAATATTGATTCATTTATAAATGCATTGAAATTACATTGATTCTACATTGCAACAATGTTATTAATTAAAGGACCATTACAGCACTTTTCAGCCTTCATCTGTAGGTTTTAAATATGCTTCATGCAAGGCAAATTGCATGAAGCATACGCGATTTGAAGCGTCATTTTGCCGGGCGACGCGATGGACGCGATGCGCGGCGCGATGGACGCGTTGGCCGCGAAAATCGCTCTCATCGCGTCGCCCCATCGCGTTATCGCTTCATCGCTCGAGTTGAAATAGTTGAACTTTTGCGGCGGATTCGCGTGAAGACGCGCCGCGACAGCCTATCAGCGTTGAGATCGTCATCGACGTGCTGACGTATGGATGTGGTCGACGAGAGAATGAAATGGCGGAAGAAATGTTGTTGTTGGGCGGGCTTGTCGCGCGACGCAATGATGCCGCAAGGGTTTTTTTTTTTTTACCAGCATCAAAACTGGAGCGTCTGGCGAGACGCGATTTCATTTGAGGAGCGATTTTAGGCGTTTGGTGGGAACGTAGCCTTTTTGTACCAGCGTCAAAACTGGAGCGCCTGGCGCGACGCGATTTCATTTGGAGCGGGATTAAATAATTTTCATCGCGTTTGGTGGGAATGTAGCGTTAGCCTGGCAGGGGGCAAGTAAAGCCTGGTGGCCCGCCAGGCTTATAATACACTGGGGGAAACCCTGAACCCTCAGCGTAGCCTCTGCACATGGACACACTAGCGTTAGCTAGCGTTATCCAGAATGCTAGCGCTAGCTAATGCTAACGATGCTAATAAGCTACAACCTCACGGTAATAATCACAAAGTTGACATGCTGGTGAAAATACATTGTGTTCTCATTAGGACTTACCAGTTTGTCTTCTTTTTTCACTCGAAGGTAATAAAAGCCACTAAAAGCTGCCAACCGCTGCCAACTGTTGACTGGTTTGAACTGGTTTGGTGCACAGGTGCACAGCCACAGCATGCCATACATTGAAACCATGTCTATTTAATGTTGACATTTCAACATTGAAAACCCAGCATCTATACAATGCTGATTCAACAACATTTTTTCAAATGTTGAAATGGTAGCTCTAATTAAATATTGAATAAACATAGATTTTTCAACTTCAACCAAAAATAACCAATTTCACCAAAATTCAACGTTGAATCACTGTATTTTGCTATCTGGGAAGGTACATACAAGTTTTTCACTGCAGGGCAATGATTTAAATAAAGTTAACATTAAGTCAAACAATGACTGCCAGGTGATGGTATCTGAACAGCAAAATAAATTATATTCTCAATGACTTACCAGTTTGTATTGCTCGCACACAGAGAAGAACTTTAGACACGGATGGTTGAATTATGGCAACTACAAGCCACAAAAGCGCCTTTGAAAAATGAAGTCCCTTGAGATCTCACTGGTCTTGCAGAGGGAGGGAGGGAGGGAGGGGGCGAAGCAGTATCAGCACCACACATTGAAATCATGTCAATTCACTGTAGGGCATTTCAACATTGAAAAGTCATCATCTATTCTACATTGATTCAACAACGTTTTTTCAAATGTTGAAATGGTATCTGTGATTAAACATTGAATCAACATAGCTTTTTCAACCTCAACCAAAAATAACCAATCTGACCAAAATCCAACATTGAATTAATGTCTTTTGTTATCTGGGTACCCCCCTACAGTACAAGATGCCACACTTTTGTGCAGCATATGGATGCTCAAACGAATGTTCCTTCAAAACAAGAGCCCGTGGAATCACTTTTCACTCGTAAGAAATGACTTGAGGGACATATTTAGGATAATTGTTGCTAACTTAGTGGATTTGTACTTGTATAATACAAGTTATTTTGACCCTGACGTTTTAGAAATGTTTCTACCATTTGTTTACATAATAATCATTGAATATTTCTTTTTCACATTTCTTTTAACATGTTACTGTTATTTAGGTTTTCATAATGGCATTCAAGCATAGGCTACATGAATTACCCCAACAATATCATAATTTAGCTCAGTATTTTTGTCTTTACCATTAATGTTAAAGGTAAGAAGGGTGTAAAATGTTGTCAATAGTTCATATATCTTGGTATCTTCTCATGTTTTTAAGGTTTCCCCAAAACGCAGAGAAGAGGAGGCAATGGGAACTTTGGGTGCATGTTGGTTTGGAGTGAATCTTGAATTGTTTTGTAATTGTGCGCACCTGTTAATAAAAGAAACCTTGATGTCATGTTACTGAATGTGTTTATTTAAAAATTTATAATAAAATATATGTAGGGTAGAACAGGTAACAAACCATCCCCTTGATCTTTAAAACTATACACAGTTGTCGCGAGACCCTAAAATAAGAACACAAACATCATTTCCAACTGGCTGTGGAATTCTTTGACTTCTGTGGTATAATTATTTTTCATGCTAAAGCAAATGGACCCAGGTCTAAACTTATACATTATGCATGTTAGTGATATTCAATGTATAGAACTATGTGAATCATTTAGCAAAAGATCATTCTGAATCATTAAATTAATTAGGTTTTATCAAAACGATGGTCATGGGGCAAGATGAACCAAAAGCCTTGGGGTAAATTGCCAATATGAATCACAATTCATATAATGTACATACATTATTCAGGTTAAGTTTGAAATATCATGTGGGTCAACTTACCCCTTTATATTTAATATATGTATTAATTAGAAATATAAAATATCAAACTATTAAATGTTTAACATAAACACTGACGATTTAATTTCACTGTATATGTGTGCAGCTATGGCAGGTAATGGTCTACTATTTACTTTTTAAATTTAATATGAAAGTCCATGGTTATAATTATCCGTAAATATGCAATAACATAACTACATCTCTGGCATTTATAACAAATCAAACCGTTTAAAAATCAGTTGAAAATTGAGCAAGTTATGGTTAATTAAATAGTACATGCTCCATAGGCATTAATGTTATCAGTGAGCCAGCAGCCCCTAGGTAAGATGGCCGCCGCATAGCGACATCAACCCTTATTGGCTCACAGCGTCTGTAAGCTATCTAGCCTCTCTATGTATATCTATGATTACTCCCTACGTTGCACGGTTACCTGAGAGTGAGTGCCTTTGTTCATGCAACCAACCTCGCTTTGCAACTTCACGTTTTTTCCGACGAAAAAAAAAAAAAAATTATCAAATGTTTATCGAGCGCACTTTTTATTGATATTGCTAACGTGTCTATCGCGAGACATATCGCTATCGTTTTTATCGCCCAGCCCTAGATACAAGCAAGCATACATTCCATCTTCAGGTCTGAATTGCTACAGTTGGAGCATGGTTTGTCTTTCATTCTGTGTTGTAGACTTCCAACCAGAAGCAGAGAGCTGCAGCATTGTTGGGACTACCTCACTACCTAAAAGAGGATCTCTCAAACTTCTTTAAAGTCTGTGAGGTGTGTCATACATATACATGTGACTTTTAACGGTACACTAAGATATGCACATATACTTCATTTTTCTCTTAAATGTTAAACGTAAATAATTAAAGAATTATTTTTTTAAGTGTCAAAAGGTTAAACGTATAACTGAACAGCTTTTTGTGTCCCATATTGCAGCATTTCATGTAGCCTGGAGAGACAATGTATTATGGGGCAGCTGAATATGTGTAAAACCTCCCACCACATACTCAGAAATTCTTGATAATCTAGTATACATTCATGAATTTCTTGCGTACTGTACAGAGTGAACACTGCTGAATAGTACAGCTAATTGCCCTTGTGAGAAAATTGTGTGTAAACAGAATAGGCCCTAAGGTAAACCAGAAAGAGTCATCTGGGGACTACATGATCTTTACTTCATAAGAATTATTAGAATTACTTGCTCTGGGCATTAGAATTACTTGCTCTGGGCATACAATGTCGGCTACTTTCATGCAGTCAAAAATGCAGTCTCACGCAAATTCTCTGTCACGGAATGGCTTGGCACAGTGCACTTTGAGAACCTATGCTTTAATTGATATGAATGGCTTTCCAGAAGAAATCCTTGTTAGGATAGCATATCAACAAAGACTCTAAAAATAACATCTGCTCTGGCTGTTAGAAAAGATTATTTCACAAGTGGTTTATGTGATGAACCCGCAAACCAAAATCTTATTATGCTCAGAAGGAACTAGCGCCGAATTAATGAACCATTCACAGGACTCATGCAGGGTTATGAGCTATGAACTCCTGCTGAACTAAGCATGAATTGATCCTTTTTATGAAGTAAAGATCATGTAGTTCCTGGATGTTGGAACAGGATGAAACGACAACAGGGTTCACCTTACAGCCTAGAAGCAGTGCAGGCAGTAGCAGAGAAAGAGCCTGCAGAAATTAATTAATTAATTAATAATTAGCGGACTACAATCTTTTAAGTTTGATACTTGATTGTTGTGTTTTCATCTTCTGTCTTCAGACTGCTGATTCGGAGATGGAAGTGGCAAGAGGCGTCGATGTAGGCCTACTCTTCATGACTGGAGAAGCTGGTGATGGCGACATGCTCGCAGACATTCTGGATGCTGCAGTAATACTGGAGGACAAACTTGTCATCCGTCAGCTAAAAAGTGTTCCAAACGCCTTTGCTGTCCTAATTGGCCTCCTGTATAGTCTCAACACTGACTATCCGAAGGGACTGAAATACAGCTTTGAGGTGATCCAGAAAGTTGTCATGGATATCGGGAGTGCAACGTATTCAGCCAATGTTCTTGCACTCAAAAACAAGATTCTGCAACAAATGGTTTGATCCGATCTCTTCAAGTGGTCCATCTTTAGTTGTTTACCTATGGATAAAGAAATGTGGGACCACTTCAAATGTTCACCACTTTTGGAGTGCAACTGTTAAAAGTGACCTGTCTCAGTTCACATCTTGGTCTGCACATCTGCTGAGAGTTCCTGTTACTTCTGCAGCCTCTCTTGGGGTCTCCTGTTCACTGCCATTGTGTCCTTCTCCATGATGTTTTGTTTCCTGGTCTCCGTTGGCAGCACGCCAACTCTCCCCGGGGCCAAACATTCAGAGACTTCTGAAAAATGTTTTGGAGTGCAACTGTTAAAAGCACCTATGAAAACTGTTATGCTATTACATTTATATAGTATTTGAATTTATGGTTTTGTCAAATAAATGTTATTTGTACAAAAAAAATTGTGATTTTTTTTAATGTATTCCACGTCATTTTAGAAAATAAGCGATTTAGTTGACCTGACAAATAATGCGGTTTGAAGGTGTTAATCAAACTTAAGATTGTTAGTGAGACTTCTACTGGAAAAGTAACCTGGCTGCCTTAAAACTTTATGTTGATTCAACTAATGGGCTTAGTTGGAACAACTTAGATTTCCTTGTTGTAGAAATAGAATAAAAATACATGTTTGTTGGTTGGACTTGTAATGTAATGTCACCTCAGCTAGGCATTTAGTTCACACAACTTAAATTTCTTTGTTATTAGTACAAAAAATATTATTGACTAAACTTAAAATATCAAGTTGATCCAACTGTGTGTCACTTTCAAATCAGTAAATTTTATTCTAAGTTGTAGCAACAAAAAAGTAGACATCCTTAGCTCTATTAACTTCAAATTTTAAGGCAGCCGGGTAACTATTTTTTATTTTATTTTTTTTGTTGAGCCAACAAATTCATTTTTACAGTGCAGCAGTACACAGTAAATGGTTCCCTTTGTGTCCATGTTTTGGAACTACTTTCCTTAACATCATGTATTTGGTGTTATTAACCTCTTACGAGGCCTATTTTGTTGGCCTCCTATCTGAAAAGACCTACCCAAAAAAATAGTCTCTTCTCAACTACAATGTTAGGACCTGGCAGTCTGTCTCTCCCTTGTGTTTCCTTTTCCCTTTTCCCAGTGTGTTTTTGTCTGTCTGTCTTCCCCTGCCTGTACAGCTGGGTGTTTCCTACACCTGGCCAGCTCCGCCTATCTGTGCACACTGGCTGCTCATCAGGCTCATCAGGCACAGTATATAAGGAGAGATCTCTCTCCTACCTGTTGCCAGTTTGTTCCAGTCTCCTTCCTCCCGAGATCCTTCCAGGCCTGCTTGTAATCCTTTATCGTAAGTACTTTCTTCTCTAGTTATCGTGAGCGTGCTAATGAGTTTGTTCTCCACCTTTAATGATGTGTTTCTTTTGTTCCAGTTGCCTGTCTGCCACTTCCACATGTGCCTTGCCTCAGACCCGTCACTCGGAGCTTTCTTAGTTATTTCCACTCTGTTAGAGTGCGCTTTTCATTTGTTGTTTGATCCACTCCTTTTGAGTGCGCTTTTTGTTGATAAAAAATTTGTGTTATTTTTACCTGCCTTCTCTCTGGTCTGCATCTTTGGGTCCTGTTCTGAAAACCTTGGTGAAACCCGTAACTTAGAAGGGCTGTATGAATAATCTTGGTCTCAAAAGAAAAGCTAAGACCTGTGAGATTACTACAGAAGTGTCAGAATCAAGATATGTGTTAATGTGTCACAGTAAATTCATCTTGAACACAGTAGAAATTTTTTATTTTAATCTCAGCCTAAAAAAATCCCCATTATTTTGAGTGAAAACCACCTTTAAATCATGGGATATATTAAGCATAGTTGATAATATGACTAGCAAAGCCATGTTAAATAGATCACGCAGTGACATCACAAGAGGAGTGCCTGTGAGACTAGGATGTTGTTGTGAGCATGCGCAGAATAAACAGTCAGTGAGTTCCCAGACCAAAGAGATGATGGTTCTTTGTCCTTTGACTCCCGTGGATATTAGCCACTAGATGATGCTAAAGAACCACTTTGGTGACTGTGAAAACAGTAGACTGCTGCAGAAATGTCTAACGCTACAGGTTATGGGCCCAGTCATACAGGCCAAAGGAGGTTCAGACTTTTATTCGACGGTGATGAGAAAAGTTACAAACTCTGGAAAACGAGGTTTCTCGTGCACATGAAGTTGCGTGGCCTCAGAGAAGTTATCCTGGACGACCTGCAGATAGATGAGGATGACAAAGAAGCTATCGCGGAAGATGAGGCAAAGAACGGAGAGGCATATGCAGAGTTAGTGTAGTGTCTAGACAACAAGAGTTTGTCATTGATAAGGAGGGACGCAAAACGTGACAGAAGAAAAGCACTGGAGATTCTTTGTGAGCACTATGCAGGAAATGACAAATCACGCGTGGTGAGTTTGTATTGTGAACTTACCTCGCTCCATAAGGGGAGCAATGAAACAGTCACAGACTATATTATTCGAGCAGAGACTATGTTCACGTCATTGAGAATAGCAGACGAGCATATTAGTGATGGACTTCAGATAGCCATGGTGGTTAAGGGGCTACCTGATTCATACAAGCCGTTCGTCATGCACATCACCCAGACAAATGATAATATAACTTTCGGCGAGTTTAAAAAAACTACAAAGTTATGAGAGTACTGAAAAATATGGGAGGAGTGACGTGAATGTAGAAGGAGACAATGTGATGAAAACTAGCGGGACAACAAGGACACGTGGAAGAGGGAGAGGAAGAAAATTGACCTGGCTGATGTTGAGTGTTATACCCGCGGTAAAAAGGGACACATGGCCAGGACATGTCCTGACAAATCCCAGGCGGGAAGAGAGGAATGAAAATGGGACACACCACAGCGAAGAGGGTGCAGAGGACAAGGCCCTGACCATGTGAAGAAAGCTGATGGAGAGACGGAGTCAGAGCATACATCTTTCTTTTTCAAGTTGAGTGACTGTCCTACACTATTGCAGAGGAAACAAGAAGGGTTTCATGGTCGACACTGGCGCCACAGCACATATGATCAACGACACCACAAAATTCAAAACAGTTGACAAGAGCTTCAAACCTGAGGACCACATGATGGAGCTTGCCGACGGGACCAAGGTGAGCGGGATGGCAAAGATGAGGGGAGACGCCAAGGTCTACTTGCTGGACAGTGAGAGACGACACATGAAAATGAGGCTCAAGCAAGCGCTCTACATCCCATCGTTTCCACAAAACATCTTTTCAGTGAAAGCAGCGACAACTAATGGAGCCGAGATCCGCATGAAGGACGGTGATGACTGGCTGGTCCACAAGGATGGCACCAAGTTCAAAATGGATGTGTATGGTAGGATGTATTACCTCAGCACAGTAGAAGACGAAAATGTCGATGAAGTGTATGGTTGTCAAGATATTCAAACATGGCATAAAATACTTGGCCATTGTAATTTTGAGGATGTTGCAAAATTAGAAAAGGTGGTTGAAGGGATGTCTATAAAAGGGAAACATGACAGGTCCAATCAAAAGCTGTGAAATATGCACACGGGGCAAGTTTACACAGAGCAGAAACAGACAAGCAGATGCTAAAGCTACAACTGTACTAGAACTAGTACACACAGACCTATGTGGTCCTATAGAACCAACAGATAAAAATGGATAAAAGTGTGCAATAGCATTTACTGATGATTACAGTGGGATGATTTTTCCATATTTTATCAGAGCAAAGTGTGACACGACAAAAGCTACAGAAAAATTCATAGCAGACGATGCCCCATATGGAAAGATAAAATGCATGCAGTCTGACAATGGCACAAAGTTCTCTGGGCAGGAGTTCCAATCTTTGCTTAGGAGTAATGGGATAAGGCACAAGACGAGTGCACCCTACTCACCCCAACAGAGCGGAACTGCCGAGAGAGGTTGGAGAACCTTATTTGAAATGTCACAATGCATGCTATTGGAGAGTAACCTCCCAAAGCAATTATGGACATATGCTGTACAAACAGCAGCTCAAACCCGCAACAGGTGCTACAGTAAGCGGCTAGAGCAGACACCTTACGTGTTTTCACAGGAAAAACACCTAACCTATCTAACATGAAGATATTTGGCTCTGAATGCTACGTATACAGGCAGGATAAAAAGAAACTGGATTCCAGGTGTGAAAAGAGGATCTTTGTAGGCTATGATAAATATAGTCCAGCATATAATGTGTATTATCCTGAGACAGGAAAAGTCCTGAAACATAGGCTGGTGAAGTTCATCACCAAAAACAGCTGGCCAGACTCAGACAGGTTGTGACATGGGGGACAACATTGAGAGTTACAGAGATACACCACCGAAGGTAATCAACCAGGGTCAGGGACAGCCTAAGGAGAGTAAAGAGTCCAGTGTTGAAGAGACTGCTGAGGCAGGTCTGACCCAGACAGATAGTACTCAGAAAGAACAGGAAGAAAGATATCCTACAAGACAGAGAAAGGCTCCAGAATATTTTAAAAAGTACCAGTTTAAAGCTGAATGTAACAGTGACAAAAGTGAAAATATTGATTATTTCTACAGAGTGGCTTTATGGTGTACCTAAAACAGTTAAAGAGGCTATGGACTCTATATTTAGATTTTATAGATTTTGATTTTTTACTTTTTAATAGCTTATTCTAGAAAATTTGTCATGCACCAACTTCACCAAAACAAATTCCTGGTATGTGTAAAATCGTACTAGGCAATAAAGCTTTTTCTGACTCAAATCAACTCTTTGACAGAGAATGAGACTTTTACTCTGATCCCACTGCCAAGAGGCAAACAAGCAGTGGGAGGTCGCTGGGTATATGCAGTGAAAGCCCAGATGGATCTGAGACTTGTAAAGCCAGATATGTCACAAGGGGATATGGTCAAGTGGAAGGGATTGACTATAAAGAGAGTTTTTCACTGACAGCTAATATGACTTCTGTTCGAGCATTAATGCAGGTGGCTGTACAAGAGGATCTTACCCTACATCAAATGGATGTGAAGACTGCATACCTCCATGCTCCGATGGACTGTGAGGTATATATGGAGCAACCTGAAGGTTTCGAGATCAGGTCAAAAACACGAGAACACTTGGTGTGCAAACTCAATAAGTCACTGTATGGCTTAAAACAGTCCAGGTAACCGGAACATGTTACTGCATGATCACCTTACAGGGGATGGTTTTGTACAAAATGATGCTGATCATTGTGTCTAGAGCAGGGAATCTGAAAATGAGAAAGTGATTCTGTTAGTGTGGATAGATGACTTAATCATAGCGGAAATGTTGAAGAGAAGGTTTAAGATGAAAGATATGGGTCCATTTAAACACTTCCTGGGTATCGAATTTGAACAGAGTGAGCGAGAGGTCAAAATGACTCAAAAGAGACACATAGAGAAGATGTTAGCAAAATTTGGATTGCAAACCAAAATCTGCTCCATGTGAACAAAAGTTAAACTTCGACAGTGAGGGTGAAGTTATTGACTCAACAAGCCTACAGCTTGAGGGATATAGTGATGCTGATTGGGCAGCTGATAAAAACGATAGGAGGAGCATGCATGCATGCAGTGCAGTGTATTGTAAACTTCTATGAGGTAGCTTGAATTACAGTCTCAAGCCAGAACACAGAAATAAAATAAAATTTTCTTCACATTAGGAATAGTGCAACATTAAGTAAGGGATAATGCCCGACGAGGTGTCCATTATCAGAAATGAATGGACGACGCGGAGACGTGAACCATCCGACGCAAATGAATGGACTTTACTTTCATTTTTGATAATGGACACCTCGAAGGGCATTATCCCGCTTATACCATGGTCACTTATGAGAGAAATAAATAATAAATCAATTATTAATACGTTTATGTTGTTTTTTACCGTCAAAATCGTAAGTTTTTCACAAGAAGCAGCTGAGTGGACTATTTAATATCTCTCGTTGTGACACGTTGCCAAGGTAACCGGCTCTGGCCTCAGAACCTGCAGCTCGGTCGGCCGCAGCTGTTAAATTAGGCCTAATCAGTGGAGGGAAGTGAGATGACTGCTTAACCTTATGTTACGTGATACAAAGTATCATTTCAGAGGGCAAGAGCACCTCTTACCGCTTGTGTGTGTCCTCTACTGTCTTGCCATTGTGATAAATAAACTGTGAAACAACGTATAACGTATGTTCTGAGTTTCTGAGTTGCCACGGTTACCAACTAACGTTTGAGCCAGCGCAATAATTTAGTACAATCAGGCTATTTGACCAGAACTTTTTTATAGGTGTCCACAACACTTTTTACCCCGCAGCCAATCAGACTCGAGTATTCACCCAGACCATGGTATAAAGACTCAATAGTCTAGTATTAAAGCAAATAGCTGCTCAACTTAAAATAGGCATCAAAATATCAAATGCAAACAAATGACCAAATAAAAGTGACTGTTATCAAGCAGCCTACGGACAGTATTGTGCTTTTTGGAACTGCACTCCTAACTCGTATTCTCAGTGCAGTGCATTGTAACCTGCAGTGCAGTGTATTGAGGTGTCGTATCAAGTTTGTGGTGTTAAAAGCAGCTTTGTCCTTCCCACCTCTCGAGATCCCGAGCTTCAAAACAAACTGCTGCGAGCTGCTGTGTTCCGCGCATGCGCTGTTCAGTGGCATCTGTCACAGACACAGACCCGGCCTGTAAACGTTGGTAGTTAATAAATACTATTTTATTCTCATTTATTTGTAATCACTAGCCCATATATTGTAAATGTGATTAAAAATAACAATAAATATACATAGGTACATATATTATTTATCCGATACCTGATTGGGACATAATGTCCGATCGGATTGGGACAACCCTAACAATAGGGAACATCCACCATACAAAGCCAGGTCTCCACGGCGCTAAACATACATGTGTTGTAAGACGTAGACAGCATGACCAGCGCCAACTCATTACTCGCTCTCATTAGTGATAGCCATGTTGCTGCTGTGTGTGTGTGCATTTCTGCAAAACAAAAGAAACAAAAGGAGAGGGGGGAGGGAGCTCCTGGCTACGGAAGCTCCTGGGGGCAAAAGGTGCGTCGTAGCAAGAGGAGAACAAACTCGAATTTATTATTTTTTAAATCGTCCACAGCAAAAAATTTGAATTAATCGAAAAAATCGATATATCGCCCAGGCCTACCCTCTCCTATACTCCCTCTTCACCCATGACTGCATGCCTGAGCATGGCTCCAACTCCGTCATCAAGTTCGCAGACGACACCACGGTGATAGGCCTGATTAACAACAACGATGAGTCAGCCTACAGGGATGAGGTTCAGCAACTAGCTTTGTGGTGCGCCGACAACAACCTGACCCTCAACACCAAGAAGAACAAGAAGACTGCAGTCACATCCCCATTCACATTGATGGGGCTGAGGCTGAATGTGTCCCCAGCTTCCTCTTCAAGTTGCTGGGCATCCACTTCTCAAAGGACCTCTCCTGGACCTCCGCCTTGATAAAGAAGGCTCAACAGCACCTCTACTTCCTGAGTTCCTGAGAACTAAGTTCACTTAGTTCATCAAATCCTAGTTAACTTCTACCGCTGAACCATCACTAGCATCCTGACCAACTGCATCTCAGTATGGTATGGCAGCTGCACAGCCTCCGAGAGGAAGGCCCTGCAACGGTGGTGAAAGTCGCCCAGTACATCATCAGTGCCCAGCTAACTACCATTGAGGACCTCCAGAAGGGCACCTAGCAACAGCAGAGACAATTCCCACCCCAACCATGGACTCTTTGCCCCCCTCCCATCTGGTAGGAAGTTCAGGAGCCTCTTTTCCTGCACCAGCAAGCACAGGAACAGCTTCTTCCCCAGAGCTGTTACCCTTCTGAACTCTGCCCCCAGCAGCCTCCCTTTCAACCCCCACCACCCTCACATTGACAATGACACCCCTTCTTACCATGTAATGGAACTGTTAAACTGGAACTGTCTTCTCAGGAATAGTGACTTTTTCATTTGCTAATATAGTGCATCAATGTTTCGATTGGCTGATCATCATATCCACAAATTAAACAAATGCAAACTCTGGTATGCAATTTTGCTGGAGCTGTCCAAGAGATCATGTTGAAACAAGAAATGCATACTTAAATTTATCAGTTACGCTGGGATTGAACAAAATGATCACAGACAAATTTGCAGGATGGAAGTGTAATGTGACAGTATCGTCATACATTTAGAGGATCACTGTGGACCATTTTCACAGGTACCACTTCTTTGGAAGAAAGTAGTCCCACTGAACAGTGTTGACAGTACGCTCTGTTAATTATAAAAAGTAACAGGCACACCAATAATGTTACAGATTTAGGTCCATTGTACTTGGGTAAAAAGTGAGAGATATCTCAAAATCTGTACAAATAAAACTAAGCATGAGAGACACCACTTCAGGGAAATGAGAAAATCTATTTTTTTGCAATTTGGGTGAACCGAGCCTTTGGTGTACAGTGTTTCAACATGTTTCATTTTCTCATGTTTTCTCTTTTGTAATTGAACCTTACTTAAAGCTATGTCTGCTGCTTTCTGTCCCTTGTCTCCTGTCACACTTTTTCTGTCTTGCCTCTTCTTTCTTACTTTCCTTTCTCCACTTTCATTTCTTTCACCTTTTCTCTCTATTTAACTCTAAAAAACAACAAAACACACAACAACAACAACAACAACAACAACAACAACAAAACAGCTATTAAAAGTACTGTAGCAACAAATGTATATAATCAGTATAAAAATTGGTAACATCTTAAAATTGCTTAAAATTGCTTGATAGTTTATAGAAATATAAAAACTATGAAAAACAGACAGCTCTCTGATGTTGCTGATGCTACTGTTGCTATTTGGGATGATAGTGATGCTTCAGCTGGCAGTGACAGCAGTACAAGATCTTGTACTGCATGAAAAGTCACATTTCCGTCAATTTCCGTCACTGTAAATTGCCGTGGAAGTTCTCTCTCAGCCCCTGTGACCATGAGGTGTTAAAATGCAAATGTAAATGCTGCAAAGCTATACAAATGCAAATTGGGATTTTGTGTGTGTGTGTGTGTGTGTGTGTGTGTGTGTGCTAAATCAAAATTGTGAAAATTAAAGCATCTACAGTTCTTGGACACTGGTCACAATTTTTCGCATTTTGCCACCACAACACCAGATGAACAATGCTTGTGTGATTAGCTTGCAAAATTCCAACAGGGTAAGTCCACTGATGATTCTTTAAGTAGGAATAAAAAGGGAATACACCAAAGTAACTTTTCTTTTTTTATTTTTATTTTCGATGATCTCACTTTAAAGAAGTTTACATGTTTTATAAAATATTCAGGTACAAAAATAGAAAATCAAAGTACCTAACAAAATCACAGCATGTTTTTCATTTACGCAACAAAAATGGTCTCGCGTGAAATTCCGAGAGCGCGACCTCGCATATGATTGGACGCCTCCTCTGACGCAATGACGTCGGCAGAAAACGACCTCGGCGCGTCTGTGAACGCGAATCGAGCTTGGATTAGAACAGTTACATTTCGCGACCTGCTAGACACTGGCCGGACGCCGTCTTCAGTTCATCCCAGAAGGCACTCCTCTGCGACGAGTGGACGGCCTGGCTGCGGAGCGACCATATCCAGAAAGTCCAAACAATTTAGAGAAGAAACTGCTGAGCGTCTTCAGTGGATTGTCTCGGCTGCTAACGCAGCTGATCGCGCAGTTGGCGAGGAGAATGACCGTGATAAAAGCCAGACTGCTCGCTCTGGAGGAGCAGCCCCGACCGAACTGCAGCTGCGGAGACGAAGAGACGGGTGCGTAAGTTACGTAAATAACGTTAGCATTTAGTACCACATTGTGCAGTTTTTAGGGCGCCAAACCTTTATTATTCTTATTGCACAACGTTCCGAACGTTTGGTAATCATTCACGTTACATTTAACGTTACAATGTATTATGTATTTTAAAGGAAAAGGTGCGACGTCTGCACAATCGTGACGGAAACGACGGGCGATATGAACCTGAGCAGGGGTAAGTTAATAAAATACACAGGAAATATTCTGCAGAATATAAGTAAACGTAAACGTTGCATGACCTGTACTTTTTGTGTTTTACAGACTAAACTCGCCCCACAACGAAACGGTGACGTCATATTTGATGGCGACTTTAACTGGGAGTCCAGACATGGATGGTGTGGGCAGCAGTCTTTTAAACTCTTTCTGTTGTTTCTTGTTGTTGTTTTTACTGAAGCCTGTCTTAATTATTTCAAACCAATATATATTTTCTTCCAGCGGCCTGTAAGACATATTATGAGATGGTGTGGAGGAGCTTCAGGTATGCCCAGGCAGCTCTTTCAGTTCAGGCAGCAACTGTGAAGATTTCAGCTCGCAGCAGACAGAGAAGGAAGCAGGTAAGAGTCCCATGAATGCCGCTTTATTTTCACAACAATGTAAAAATGGGCTGAATTTTATTTATTAGCTGCATTGTTTTTGACAAACATGCTCACATATGTTATCATGTGTTATTGTTTCTTAGCAGTACTAATATTATATTAATACCTGTATTTACAGCTGCTGGAAGCAAGAAGGAGTGTCCTAGCTCTCCAAACTCTGCCAGACACTGCAAGAGCGGCTGGAGAGCGACCCAAAGTATGTGGCGACACACCACAAGAGGCTTCGCATCGAGTCCCCTTCAAAGCTACAGGCACCAACTCAGTATGACCCAGAGGCAGCAAAGAAGCATTTCCAAAGGCCTTAGACTCTTTTTCATGCACCATGGACCAGCGGCATGGCCCAACCCAGAGACTTTTATCAGTGAACCCCTCTGCACATTTCCTTGCTTTTTTTCCCCAGTAGTCACTGATTTTACTTGGTTGATCCTTGTTAATGTGTGTGTCACGATTTCATTAAAGACTTTTTTCAAAATGTTTCTGTCAACTGTGTTCTTTGTGTTCTACTATGTGGTAGTGTAGAAGGCGGATTGCCAAATAAATCAATGAATCATCAATCAAATAATATATATATATCATTTATATTTTATCTATACATAAATATAAGAACTTTTTAATAGATTAATTTATTATAGTATTTAATTTAATATGTATTTATTATTGTCATTATTATTATTATTGTCATTATTATTATTATTTGTAGCACACAGATGACCAATAGCAGCAGAGTTGTCATCCAATCACATGATTGCTCACTCATGTGATTGGAGTTGCTATCCACATCACATGATGGTTTCCTTTTAAAATGCCTGTGGAATCATCCAATGGTTGTTTGTGAAGTCAGCAGGCCAGTCTGAGTAGATCAACGTTGGTAGCATTCATGTGCTAATTAGAGCTATTCGCACCTTGGCGAAGGCGCGATTAACCACGCCCCCGCCGACAGATGGTTCGTTTCCGACGATATTCGGAGCCGGCAAAGTTCCCCATGAACTTGCCATAAATTGCCGAAAATCAACGAACTTCGCAGTGAGAGCCAATTAAAACAATTGAATTTGTCCATTAAATGATTACACCTTCAGCCACCTGGAGCCACTTTAAATAATTAATTAACCAGTCCCTTCACCTCTAAAATAATTAGACCTTTAATTGGTTATTGGAGTCACTTTGGAGTCACTTTTTTATGCATAAAATATACCTTCAAAATAAATGAACAGTATATCTTTAGTATAAGGCTGTGGTTTGAAAAACCCTTGTCAACCAAACATAATAAAGGTAAGATTTGTGTGTTATTGTTAAAAAAAAAAAGTTTCTAAAATGTTTATTTAATTTTAATCTTTTAAATCCTATTATAATGTGTCTTTCTATATGGTCTTTTTATATTACCTTGTGGTTCTTAGTGCCTTTTTATGTCTACTGCATAACACTTTGAATTAGGCGACCTTGTTAAAGTATCAGAAAAGATATTGAAAACTTAACTTGCTCCAAAAAAATGTAAAACGTAAATACAAACAAACAAACAAACAAACAAACAAACAAACAAACAAACAAACAATCATAAATTTATGTTGCTAAACCAACATAAACATCAAAATTAGTTTAAGCTGAAATTAATAGTGGTACAAGGTTGTCAAAGTGTAAAGTTAGTCAATTTGTCCGTTAATTAGGCAACATTAATTAATTAGCGGGATAATTAGTGAACAGACTGGCAGTTACTCACCCAGCAGTCCTTCAAACTGCTCGATGGCCAGCACCGCATTGTCCTGCGTGCTGTGGTGGAGGTGGTTGGGCATCTTGGTCATGTTCCACGGCATGGACCGGCACAGAGGGATCCGCACCGACTCACAGGACGCCGCCCGAACCGCAGCCGGCCACAGCGCGCAAGACACAGCCAGTAAAGACAAGGAGAGTCCCGGGGAAAGCATGTCGGTCGGTTCAGAGAAGGGACACTAAAGTCACGGCTGCGCTGTCGATGCTCTGGTGAATTCTCGGTCATACACAGTGAGTTAAATCCAAATACGAACGTGATTTTCCTGCTAATTGGTGCTTTTCTGCTGCTGCTGCTGCTGCTGCTGCTGCTGCTGTCCGGTCTGCGGGCAGCCCGAGGAAGCGGGAGGAGCTGCTTTCTTATTCAGATTTTCACCTCCTCCTCTTCCTCTATCCCTCCTTCTCTACAACTCCCCTCCTCTGCTTTCCTCACCTCTCCCCTTCTTCTTCTTCTTCTTCTTCTTCTTCTTCTTCTTCTTCTTCTTCTTCTTCTTCTTCCTCTTCTTCTTCTTCTTCTTCTCTTTCCTTTCACCTCTGTCTTTCCTCTTCCCTTACTTTTCTCCTCTCCGCTTATCCTCCATGGTAAAAGATAGATTCCTTTTAGATGAAAAGTCAACACCGGTAAAGCCGTTAAAAGCTCATAGACGTGTGTGTCATCACATTTCATTAAATCCTTACTTTGTACTCACATCATTTATTTTAGTTTTAAGTATAACTACAGTTAACTAGTCTACTCCAATGAACACTAGATAAAACTGAGATGTCATGATGATTAATGGGCGAGGAAAGAAGATATTGAATGTTTTAATACACAAATCTGTGGAATAAAATATTTATTTAAATGATATGAGACATTTAGACAGGAAATGTCTCTTTGCTGATAACTGATAAAGAGGAGCCCCAGGCCACAAACCAAAAAAAAGTTAAGAACCAGTGGCTTGATCTTTAACAATGTGTTGTATTTTATATTTATTTTGTGTTTTTCTAATGTAAAATCTTAATCTGTAAAATAACCAGTAAGTATAGCTATCAGATAAATGCAATGGGATAGAAAGTAAAAAAATTTCCCTTTTCTGATGTAGTGGAGTAAAAGTATGAAGTGACATAAATGGAACTACCCAAGTAAAGTACATGTCTTCAAACCTGTTTTCTTGTGCTGGGATTCATGGATGACAGCTACCTTCAGACAAAGTGGTTTTTGGTGACTGTAAGCTCAGAGAGCAACAATCAGTGAGTGTTTTGCTTCTCATTCAATCATCGTTATGAGTAATAGCTGTAATGGAGTTTTAATAAAGTGGGTTTTGGAGGTATGGCCTTGTCTCTCAGCTGTCAAATCTTGAACAGAGGAACACTCCCATACACCCTGCAATGGGTGAGTTTAGGACCCAGGAACAGTACTGGCCACTTACCGTGCGGGACGAGCAATGAGGAAACCGAGCTGACAGTGTAAGCAGAGAGTGAGCTCAGAGGGATTTGCTGTAATGAAATTGCTTTGTTGTACAAATTCAATGAGAGACTTTTAAGTGGAAAGTGAATCTCAGTTCAGGAATTTGCTCTTGCATTTCCATGAAGGAAGGAGATCTGGATCGCCTCAGACTGGTTGAGCTTGACAGGCGAAAGACTGAGGACACAGACAGGAAAGTCTGGAGGAGCAGGACAGGAATGTGCTGAGATGATAACACGAAGATTTGGCGATAGTGCTGGAGAGTCTGGCATGGAACACTGACAATCTGGCACTAGGGTGAGGGAAGGCTGCTCCGTAAGTACCTTGGCTGATGATAACCAGGTGTGCAGGTGAACAGGTGAATGGGGTATGGCTAAGGAGACTCCAGTGGCAGGTTAGAGCAGAGATGGATTGTGACACACCCTCTGCTGAGGCATCTCTCAGGCTACCAGTTCCTGTTAATACTGTAACTAATTCAAAACAGTGCTGTAAAAGCCAAAAGTGCTATATAAATGAAAAAACTATCGTTCAATGAACGCGTTCATTGAACGATAGTTCATGAACTCGTTCATGAACTCGTTCATATTTTGGGTTAACATGAACTGAATGTACTGTATTACTGCTTGACGAACATTACTGTGAACTCGTTCATTCTGGTGTCTGTGAACGGGACGCTCTCTCAGTTTAAATTCATTCAGTAGGGTGCCAGATTTCTATAGAGCCTTCCAGGCGAAAACCCAGCTAAAACACATCGTAAACTGGCCTGAATATGTAGCAGAAAAAACACCCAATCTGGCAACACCTGCCACCAGTGTTGTACCGCTACATGCATCACCAAAACAAAAAGCAGCATGGAGGCGTCGTATGATCATTTAAACAGGTTTTATGACAAGGTCGGTGAGGATGGGAAAAATCTTACCTTTCTGTGCAAACTTTTCCTGCTGGCTTTCAAAAAGAAAATCCACACTTCAGTCACATGGGGTGAAAGCTGCAGCTGCTACTAGTGTGGACTGAATGGACAGCAACAAAGTGACAGCAACAATGGGGAAATGCTGTCCCCTCAGTGCTAATGTAAACCCTGGTTGGAAAAGGATTCAAGATTGGATATGAAGATGAAATCTGACGCATAGTTACATGTTAAAACTGATAAAATAACTGCTGTCTGTGGTTCTATATGGGCTGTGGCAATAATTTTGAAAAATAATAGCTCGCAGCAACATATGGAAAAAAAATAACTATGAACTAGTTCATTTTTGGAATGGTGAACTTAGTTTAAAATTTTGAATTATGAACTATGAACTGAACTGAACTTTGAACTAGTTCATGTAGAAAGTGACCTTTCCCAACACTGCACCATTCTGTATTATAATTCAAACTCTGATCAAAGTGTCTATTTAAAGTTTAGTTAAGACATGTATTCGCAAGCAGGTAGTGCGCGTGCCTCACAGCAAGAAGGTCGCCGGTTCGATTCCCGGGTCGGGCCCTTCTGTGTGAAGCTTGCATGTTCTTCCCGTGCATGCATTGGTTCTCCCCGGGTACACCGGCTTCCTCCCACAGACCAAAAACATGCTCATTAGGTTAATTGGTAACTCTAAATTGCCCCTAGGTGTGAGGGTGAGTGTGAATGGTTGTCTGTCTTTGCATGTTGCCCCTGCAATCGGCTGGCGACCGGTTCAGGGTGTACCCCGCCTCTCGCCTGTTGAAGCTGGGATAGGCTCCAGCCCCCCCACAACCCCGAAAGGGATAGGTGGTATAGAAAATGGATGGATGGATGTATTCTTGTCACAAAATTAAGAATCATGCCTGGCCCCGAGACTCTAATGCCATGTGTTGTGTACTATGTGTCTAGTCATGGCTGTATTAACCTGCTAGGCACTTTTAACCTGTTCCTCCCCTTCTCTGTCCATTGAATACAATATTTCTATCTTGGAATATAACACATCTCCAAGTCTGCTGTGTGATAACCAAATTGAATACATATTAATTTGGGAATATACTTGTAGATCTTGTATACCCATTAATACTATGGAATAATGAAGGTCTTAAAACTAAATTTAAGATTTGAGTTAATGTTGTGCTTTAAATGCAACACAAAATATCTGCATTACAGAGCAGTGCATCATTTAATGTGTGTTAATTGACACCTGTACCACACTAAAAATAGATCATACAGGCAGTATGTGGCATCTGGGATTGTGTTGGGATCTGGTAAGAGCAGATTTGGTTATTAGCAGATATTAAGGATAATTATTGACATGAATAACTGCATTAATATTGATAGAATTAATTGGCAAATAATATTAATAATACGGCACCACTCCAAGATCAGGGACCAAAAACCAAAGCATGGATACAGTCTCACAACAAAGCTGTTCACTTAAAATGGCAGTGCATTTTAAATGTACAATAGTGTTTATTTAACTTCAGCAACACTATCAGTCCTTCAATCAATAAACATCTATTGTCCAACTACATTACAAGCAGCTATAAGACAAGAAACAACACCAATTCATACAGTTAATTCATGAATAAAAAAAACTACTTTTTTCAGTGATAAAATAAGAAAAAGCATAAAATGGTGAACTAACATGTTCTTCTGAGCTGAACGCAGCACACACGGAGTGGCTGACATCACATCAGTGCACCATGGCGCCTGTCAACAAAACGTAAGCAGAAGCAGTGTTGGGCTGGCCAACGTGCCAGGTTAACACTCCTCGGCAAAGTTTGGATGCCCAACAAGCAGCTTTCACCAGACCACATTCTGACAGGGATAATGTTAAGCAGGCAGGTTCTGTGGTGAACAAACTAATATGTAAGAAGCTGACTACTCATTTTAAAGGAGAATTTGTAAAGGAGTGCCTTGTTGCTCCAACAGAGCCGCTACTGCTGAACAAAGTAAGATATTTCCAAAGTGTCTGGAATAATTCATAGAGAGGAAGGTAATCTGATGTGGAAACTCAGTGATACAAGTGTCTGTGTGATTTGGCCTTCATGGTCAACATTACCACAAACCTCTCAGAACTAAACCTGAGGTCCCAGCCAACTTCTCTTCTTTGAAATGTGAAATGGTTTAAAGTGAAATTTAACCTGTGACAAATCAACTGGAAAAAGGTAACACTGTGCATTTTCCTACTCTGTGAGAACAAAAGCCTGCAATGACATCTGAATATGCTGGTGAGTGTGAAAACTCTTTCAGACAGGCATTTGGTGAGGAATTTAAGCACATGAAAAGTAAATAAAAAAAAATTTAAATATTTGCTATGCCATTAAATATGGAACCAGCTGTGTCTGACAACTTACAGCAAAAAAATAATTGAGCTGCAAAGCAACAACCTGCTACTGTGAGTAGTTCTTTTCAAAACTGCCACTTGCAAAGACTTGGTTTGACTCAAGACTGACTGACCCAAAACTGGAAAACCAGCTGCAAGTAGGATCATCATCATCTCTGCCATCTAACATCAGACGCCTCACCAAAGAGAATCAATTACAGTCAATGCAGAGTGACTAGTGTGATATGTTGAATAATTTAGTTTCGCCAGAGGTGCTGCCAAGAGGGGGTCAGGGTGCCAAACGCCACCTTAATACAATTGTTCTATCTATTTCATGTTCCAAGTGTATTAGGCTAACAAGAAAAAAACAGTCTGCTACTCGTCCAGCCAGTTAAAAGACTGTTGCAAAGGCTACTTAAAGTACCAGCCTGTCTTTGTTCACCTTTGTGGTGAGGTCCCAACAGGAGTAAAAGTGATAAAATTGCTGTTTTCTGAAGAGTTGACTCAGTGGTGAATCTTGATGAGTTGTCTTGATGTTTCATCACAAATTGGCATATGTGCAGGTTGACAAAAACATTTTTGATACAAGGCTCAAAGCCTTCAGTAAGGCCGGGGCCACATAGCACACCTGCGCAGAGCGTGAACGTGGTGTTACGGCATGGTTTTCATTTCCATGTCCATACAAACAGGTCACAGTGTCCAGACTGCCGACATGAGCAGCGTGAGAGTCGCACGAGTCCTGCGTGGCTGCTGCGGCGCATCAACTAGAGATTCCAAGGCTCGCCGCAGTCAAATCAGTGTCATGTGAGTATTCCTTGCTTTCTTTTTTCCTTTTCTTTGCGCTTTGTCGCTCCACTTTTATGCTTATATGAACTGCCACTCATGTTTAGCTTAATCCGTAAAAATGCTCCACCTAGCTTGCACTCTGTTGACAAATGACTGATAATGACGTGGTGGACGGTTGATGACGATTTTACCCAACATACACTTGGAGACAATATTGGCGATCCACTTGTAAATTTGTACGTAATGAAGTTAAATGTGAGATTGAAAATAAAGCCAGTCATGCAGCACGTCATTTTATTCATATTTTACACCTAACTACATCACTAAAGTCAGTCTTGTAAAGTTTTTACCAACCATGACTCATCCTGACTGGGTCAACATATATAAGCCCACACATATTACACATTAAAAAATATTGTATGAGAAGGGCCCGATGTCCCCTGCTTGGAACAGAGGTCTCTCTTTTCCATCCCACTCTGGGCCCCCCCCTGGGCCGAGGTGTGTCGCCCTCCCAGCCCCCCCAGCCTCCCCGGAAGCTCTGCCCCTGATTGGATTGCAATGAAATTTGATTCAGACATTCATGTGTCCCTCAGAATGAATTTGAATCTCTTTGAAGAACCTCTGACTTTCTCGTGACACCATCAGGAAAGAGTTATAATTTGTTTACTTTAGTCTTTGACCAAATACCTGAAATACTAATAACATTCCCATGAGCCTCAGCTGAACTTTGTGAGAAGTTCTAATTAGTGATTGTTTGCATACTAACACGCGAAACAAAGGTGGTGAACATTGCAACCATTATACAGGTACATGATAACATTAGCACATTAGTATTGTCTTTGTGAGCATGTTAGCATGCTGATGTTCACATTTAACTTTTCAAAGAATCGCCACACTTGCACCCTAGATCCATAGACTTTTAAAGGAACATTGTGTATGAATTGCAGGGTTGTTAGTTTTTACACTACAGGCAATGCAAACAGGTTCAGCAGCCATCCAGTAAATGCCTCTGGATAGGGACTGAATACAGCCTTCAAGACAGTGGGGACGATGAATACAAGGCAGGCCGGCAAAGGAGAGCACTGGGAGAGCAGAGAGAGGAAGGTCTGTCATCACCAGTGTGAAAAAGCAGCATCTGGAGCCACAATATCTTCATATATAACTCGGAGAAATGGTGGCTATTGTGAACATTGGAAAGACAAGATGGTTTTGTGGTTTTTGTGACTTTTGTTTTATCATGTGTTAACTGTATTCAGTCATGTATTCAGTTAAACCTAGCACATTTTACCTTTACATCTTGTTCACCTTGGACAGAGCCAGGCTAGCTGTTACCCTCTGCCTTCAGTCTTCAAGCTGAAATAGCCTCTTACAATCACCATTGGCTACTTTAAAGGACTGTAGTGGCTGCGGCTCAGAAGGTAGAGCGGTCGTCCACCAATCAAGAGATCGAACACATTTTTCTATCAAAGAAATGTCTTTGTATCAGAACTTGCTTAGATACTGGTGATATGGGTCTTTTAAGTCTTCATCTTACTGGCTGGCTGGCATTACCAAAGTGGAACCAACTTGTCATTAAACAGACTTTGGTTTAATTATGTAATGCCATGTACCATGAATTAGTATTACAACAACAAACAAACAAAAAAATCATCTGCCTTTCATCTGCCATCTGGTTCCACCCATCTGTCCTGGCATCCGGTTGGCCTCCTGAGAGGATCCACTCATCTGACTTGCCTCCTGATTATCCTCCTGAACGTATTCACATTTCTGGTTGTCCTCCTGCTAGTCCTCCAGACTTGCTCCGCCCTTCTCTTCTGCTCCCAGGCCATCCACCTGAGGTCTACGGTTTTGCCCCTGTTCAGCCCTCAATTATTCAGCTCCTTGGCCACTTTCATGAAGTCCTTCTTTGAGACTCTCTGCACCCACTTGGCTTGGCTTCGACTTTCTAGACTTGTTTTTGAAGGAATGTGTCGGAGCTGTCCCTTGAAGAGGGTACTGTTATGGTTTTGGGGTTTCAGTGTAACTATTGTTTTATATTGACAGTTAACTCTTGTCATGTGTCATGTGTCATGTTTTGTTTTACTTTCTGTCTTTGCCTTTTCCCTAACTTTCTGTGTCACCAGTATCTCATTAGTTAATTAGTCCCTTGTATATTTAGTCCATGTGTTGCTCTTTTCCAGTTGTCAGGTTGTCTCTGCTTGTTGCTTGTCTTCCTAGTCAGTATTCGTGACTGTATTCCTCATGCAATCCCAGTTTGTTCTTAGTTCAGTTTTTGCATTTCTCCTTAGCTCTTGGATTTGCCTTTGCCAGCTGCCTCAATTCTTGTTCTGCCTGTTTGTTCACTGGAATCAACTTTAAAGCTTGCTTTGTGTCTCTTCTCCCTGCCAGCCTGGTGTGCTGCATTTGGGTCCTCTTTTGAACAGCATAAAACGTAACAACAAACAAACAACAACAACAAAACATAGTGAAACTGAAACTGCAGTGAAGGATGCTGCATTTGCATGTACCACCTTCACCATGGTAACATTAACGATAACCATTATCGCATCATAACCCCTCAGATTATCCCTATACCCCCGTACGGATACCCCTGTATCTCTTTGGAGGGGACTGACACATAGGTTGGGAACCCTGAACTACACTAGCTAACTATATATATATAGTTAAAACTGCATAATGAGTATTGACTTTTACATTGATACTTTATGTACATTTAACTAAAGATACATCTGTACTTGTATTATGTGTATTTTCGAATGACTGTCGGGGGACATCCAAAGATACACGGAGCTCCTCTGTCCTTCTGTCCCTCTCCATCTGCACGCTTTCATGTCCTACCACGGCGTGTTACTAACTTAGCTCCTTCCCCGGAGTCTCTGTGCTTTGTCGTCTTACAGGTTCCCATGGACAGTGGCTGAATCTGGATTGTGGATTGCAGCTGCGTCTCCTGCCTTGGCCCTGCCTGACATCCACTGCAACTGCTACTACTGTTATTACATCCACTGTCACTGTTAGTGTGATTGCATGTCTGTCTGTCTGTCTGTCTGTCTGTCTCTCTCTCTCTCTCTCTCTCTGACTGCATTTCTGTCTGTCTGTCTGTCTGTCTGTCTGTCTGTCTGTCTGTCTGTCTGTCTGTCTGTCTGTCTGTCTGTCTGTCTCACTCTCCCTCTCTTGCTCTTCCAGATGGCCGCCCACCCAGAGTCTGGTTCTGCTCGAGGTTTCTGCCTGTTAAAAGGAAGTTTTTCCTCGCCACTGTCGACAAGTGCTTGCTCATGGGGGAATTGTTGGTTTCTTTGTAGATAAAAGAGCTTGGTCTGTACCAGCTCTATATGGAAAGTGTCCTGAGACAACTTCTGTTGTGATTTGGCGCTATACAAATAAAATTGAATTGAATTGAATTGAATGCAAGACTGTTACTTATAACAGTATTTTTGCATTAATGTATTCATACTTTTACCAAAGAATCTCAATAGTTCTTCCATCACTGCATCAGGTTTAAGCCTACTTCACCACAGACAGATGTGTCTCCCAGCATACCCTGCTGGAACGAAGCTGTCATGTTACCATGGCAACCCCTGTCCTTGACACACAACTATGTATTCAGTGGAGCGTGAGTAGTTACATTTTAACCAATGAATTGTCAACTGAAATAACTGCAGACCAATGAACTGATAGATACGCCTCTGTTTTACTAACTGATTGGTGTAGTTGCTGGTGTTTGACCCTGGCAGGCTTCTTGCATTAACAGTTCTGTTAATTATCCATTAAAGCTGAATATGAGGCTGCAATCTGCAATCGCAACTGCAGTGAATGTGTGTGTGTGTGATAGCAGTAATGGTTGTCAGATGTTGAAGGAGCTTCCCATGTTAGGGTTGGGTTACAGCCAACACACCCTCACTCACACGCACGCACGCATGCACGCACGCATGCACGCACGCACGCACGTCCAGGTTTTCTGACTCATGGATCAACATGCAAAGAACTGACTCAGCACTTTCCCTTCCATCCATCCTTCACTCTTTTCTTTGTTTCTTTCTTTCTTGCTTTCTTTCTTTCTTGTTGTCTTGGTTCTCATGATTTCATCCCTCCAAGTGTGTTTGTGTTTCTGACGTAAAAGTCTCTCACATTTGGCAGGAAAATGTTATATCAGTGGAACAAACACAGACGCACACAAGGTGAATGCACATTCCAATGCAAACAAAAACCTTCTTCTCTCCTCTTGTTTCTGCTTCTCTCTTGTCCTGTTTTCTCCTTGTTTCCTGTCCTCACCTGTCCTTGCTTCCTCTCCTCTTTTTTCCTTGTTTTTTCTCCTCTTTCCCCGTTGTTTCCTCTCTTATGCCCCTATGTCCTCTCCTTGTTTTTTCTCTCCTTGGGAGAAAGAAAAGGTCCAATTTCAACCAGAAACCCTCTCTCTCTCTCTCTCTCTCTCTCTCTCTCTCTCTCTCTGTGTGTGTGTGTGTGTATGTGGAAATATTCTTGGAAACTTCCAGAATCTTTTCCAACATAAATAAGACTGCAGCTGTCCACACACACGCACGCACACACACACACACACACACACACACACACACACACACACACACACACACACACACACACACACACACACACACACACAGACATTTTATTACGTGGCAACATGCACACATGATACCATGTGCTACATGTTACACTGTAAAACTTCACAGAGCAAACTGTATTTATAAATGGACAATTTGTTTTGATAAGTGCAACACTACTAAGCACATATTATTACTATAAATGAGAAATGGGTTTAATACATTTATTCTGTGGTTATCAAAAAAACACAGATCAAATCTATTAGCTTTTTCAGCTTCATCAGCTTGAACTCTTTAGCTCGTAAAAGTGGGTTATGGCTCCCCCCTTTGGACCACATAGTAAACTTCCCCTGCCAGTATGCCCATTTGTACATTAACCTTTTCTACACTGACAGCCTGATGTTCTTATTATTTGAAAATATCATCATATATATATAAAAAAAAAGGTTATTTATGTATTCTTTGTTATTTTGTTTGGTGTGTTTGAGTTTGTTTGTTTTTTTTCCAAATGAGTGTTAGGCTTGCAGCCGCCAAGTATTAGGACCCAGAGATGCGGAAACCAGAGGCAGGGATTTTGTAAAACCAAGAATAATTTATTAACAAAACGAAGAACAAAAAACGCGCTCAACGAGCGGATGAACAAACAAACAAAAGGCGCACTCAAACGGAGTGGATGAACAGAAGGAGCACCGACGGAGCGAGTTCGACACGAGGCACGCGTGGAAGCGGCAGGCAGACACTGAAACAAAAGAAAACACAGCACAATGAGAGGCTGGCAAAACGAAGGACAAAAACGACTTTTCCTAACAAGGAGGGGAAGACAAAGAGACTTGTACTTACGGACCAACAACCAGACATCGACCATGGCATGAGGAATAATCAGGCAACGAGGAGAAGAAGGTCCATGTCTTTTATGCTCTCCTCCATGAAGGGGGAGTGAATGCAGGTGAGTCGCCGTGGGAGGAGCTGGCAGCAGGTGAGGGGCTGCCCAGCCACGACTCCAGGGGTAGACAGACAGACACACACACACACAGGGAAAAAGGGAGAGGAGACACACTGGGAGAGACAGGTAGGCAGGATCATAACAATGAGATCAAAGAAATGCAACAAAACATGCCTTATGGTTTATTCTTTGTACATATTTAATAATTTTAAGAATTTGGTATTGGTCTGTATTGGTAGACTTGTCATTGTTATAGAGCTCTTGTGAAAGGCAGAGCAGCAGGTTTCATGTTACCCAGAAACACTTCAGTCTCACCTCCAGCAGAGTCGGACCAAATCACAGTTTAAGTCAGTTGGGACAGACGGACTACAGGCCTACCGCTAGTAAAACTGAATATGTTCTGGACTTGTTCTTGGTTTAGTCAGCAGGAGGAACCTGAACCAGACCTGATGTCCTACTGAACATGGTTTTCTCTGCAAGATGATGAGGGAACACTCTGGTTTCTGTTGTTTAAACTGGATTCTGCCATCAGATGAACCAGAGCCTTTCTGAGCCAAGCCAGATGAAATCTGAACATCTGAAAAAAAAAACAGGTTTTTATCAGATATAGTTTATCATACATATACATACAGCATATACTGTATATCACAGTATGTGACTTATTTTTGTGGTTATTTTATTATTCTAGCTGAGACAAATGAACAATCTGCCTGACCGGTCATTTTACCCACATTAAGGACATAACTACCATATACAGTGGGGCGAAATGTCATGCTGTTACATGTAACTTATGTACAGGCAGGGCCGGCGATTGCTATAGGCAATCTAGGCGATTGCCTGGGGCGACAAATGTGTTGGGGGTGCCCTCTAGTGTCGCCCTTAACCATTACTCGTGGGATTAGAACGACAAGGAATTTCCCCTTGCGGGACAAATAAAGGTATATTGAATTGAAGTGAAACAAAACATGTTTATTTAACATGACTATCATAGGGTGCCCCTCAGCCGCACCAAGCGCTCAGCTGCTGCCTTGATCAAGCTTCACCACCAGTGGTCTAAACTCTCTGGTGCACAGGGTCGAAAACGGAAAAAGGAAGAAGATAAACAGAAAGCCAAATATAGAGGTAAGCCTTCTCATCTCAGCCATTAAAGTGTCAAACGAAATAAAGTTAGTATTGTGCATCACCTAATACTGGACATTTCATTGCTGTTTCATTGCGACTGTTACTTTGCTAGTGTGCTACATATAGTTAGCAAAGTTTGCTAAAGTGTTATGTTTAACATAACTTTACTGATAACCTACGTAGATGTAAATGCCATAAGACAAGTATCTGGATAACGTATGCTTTGAATAGTGCAGGTAGTCAGAGAGGTTATATTGTAACATTCATTTTAATTATCTCTTACACATAGGATGTTTCAGATACATGAACATGAACTCTATTTTTGCCAGTGTAAGCGGGCTACTGCGTCTGAGATTAACCATGGTTCTGGGCAGTGGACTCCTTATCTTATTCCACAACTTCCACAATCCACCAAAAATCATAGCCTAGATCGCCAGCTAATGTGCTGTCAGTAATATCTCCAGGGCTTTGACCCCTTCTTTCATTTTGCATTTTTTCCCACCTTCTGGTTTCGAAAACCCTCAGAATAGTTATGAAAAGCTGGCTACAGTCTCTACATTCATTATAGTTAAAAGGCATTCTCTTTAGTGAGTTCTCAACTAGCAACACAGTGTTTTTTTTGTTTGTTTGTTTGTTTTTTTTTGCTGATTGCGGTGGTTCTCACACTTCTGTTCCCCTCCAGGGATATACTAATATACCTATATGTTTTGTTTTGTTTTTGTTTTTTTAATTGGCCAGATGCACTAAGGCAATGGTTGCAGAGGCCGGCACCTGTAAGTACAACTAGTACTATTGTTGCTGTTGAAGTGTTAGAGTCACTATAAGAACATTTTTGTTGGTATAGTTTCTGGAGTTCATCCATTCTTTGAGTTAACATTTGTTAAATATTTTTGAGTTTTTATCCTTTCAAATTTTGTATACAAGTCATTAGAGTCATTAGAGACCCATTTCAGTCATAATTGCTTGTTTTTTCCGTGTCCTTAAAAGCACTTTCATTTCCATAGTTGATAGTTAATTTCATGTTAAATATCCTTTAATTTATCATCCATCCATTCATTTTCTATGCCGCTTATCCCTTTCGGGGTCGCGGGGGGGCTGGAGCCTGTCAGCTGTCAATGGGCGGGAGGCGGGGTACACCCTGGACCGGTCGCCAGCCGATCGCCGGGCAACATATAAACACAAACAACCATTCACGCTCACACTCACACCTAGGGGCAATTTAGAGTCACCAATTAACCTAATGAGCATGTTTTTGGTCTGTGGGAGGAAGCCGGAGTAGCTGGGGAGAACTCACGCATGCACGGGAAGAACATGCAAACTTCACACAGAAAGGCCTGACCCCGGAATCGAACCAGCAACCTTCTTGCTGAACATTACCTGCTGCACCATCCTGCAGCCCCTTTAATTTGTCAAATCAAATCAAATCAAATCAAACTTTATTTATATAGCACTTTTCAGACATAATAAAATGCAACACAAAGTTCTTCACAAGAGTTAAAAACAATATAAATCAAAACAGAACAACACTAAAAACTCATCCCTCCATATGTACTAACACTCAACTACATGCACGCACACACACACACACATACACGCGTACCTTGTGAACAGGGGACTGTCGCCGAGCACCTGGGAAGTGGGAACTGGTGTTTCTGGTCATTTTAAAAATACAAAACTAAAATGTTACACTTAGTTTTAAGGTCTTTTACCATAATATTACTTCAAATGTCAATTTTTATTTTTTTTAAAGAAGAAGCTAAGAGGGGACTTGGCGATGTCTACCTATCAAAGAATGGACCTCCATAGACTACAGTGTGACTGTCTGTATCCATTCATTCACTTAATGAGTGTTGGTTTACTGCAAAGACTTTCTTTGTTTCTTTCAAAATGTACATTTTAAAATAGACACAGTTGGTCTAAAGATCAAGTTTGATTTGCAAATATACCAGAAATTTTGTTTTACGCTACACTGGTGAGGACGACAGTTGTAATGTGTTGTGTAAATTAGATCAGAGTAAATACCATTATCTAGTTTAGGAATTATTATTTGTAATTATCCACTATAATCTATCAAAATAGACATGTTCATTATCAGTCTTCAAGTGTGTCAAACATTTATTTGGAACTGAACAAAAAAACGTCCCCACTTGTATAGTAAAGAACAAAATGGTACAGGTCCCCAGTTAAATGGTGTGAAACGACACTCACATTCACATTCTCACATTCTTCACATTCACACACTCACACTGCAAACTAAATGAAAGATTTAAACACAAGCCATTGCCCTTGTTTTTCACTCACTTCATGAGACTAAAGACAGTAAAGCTACAATGTGCAGCAATATCCCCTCACGTATGTCAACATGTCAGACGTGGTCCTTAAAGCTGTTGGTGTGGAACAGGCACTTTGCTATGAATGTTTAGCCAGTGTAAATCTGGCTTTGGATATGATAATTACAGTTTCCTTCAACTGAACAACTTGTTTTGAATGATTTAAATATATATATGAATTGTGTTATTCTTCATGCAAACACCCATACCACTGAATCTATCAAAATGGACATGTTCATTATCAGTCTTCAAGTGTGTCAAACATTTATTTGGAACTGAACAAAAAAACGTCCCCACTTGTATAGTAAAGAACAAAATGGTACAGGTCCCCAGTTAAATGGTGTGAAACGACACTCACATTCACATTCTCACATTCTTCACATTCACACACTCACAAGGCAATCAAAATGAAAGATTTTAACACAAGCCATTGTCCTTGTTTTTGAGACACAAATGTACAACTCTCTTCATGAGACTAAAGACAGTAAAGCTAAAATGTGCAGCAATATCCCCTCACGTATGTCAACATTTCAGACGTGGTCCTTAAAGCTATTGGTGTGGAACAGGCACTTTGCTATGAATGTTTAGCCAGTGTAAATCTGGCTGTGGATATGATAATTACAGTTTCCTTCAATTGAGCAACTTGTTTTGAATGAATGTTTTTTCTATCTATCTATCTATCTATCTATCTATCTATCTATCTATCTATCTATCTATCTATCTATCTATCTATCTATCTATAGGAATTGTGTTATTCTTCATGCAAACACCCATACCACCGAATCTATCAAAATAGACATGTTCATTATCAGTCTTCAAGTGTGTCAAACATTTATTTGGAACTGAACAAAAAATCGTCCCCACTTGTATAGTAAAGAACAAAATGATACAGGTCCCCAGTTAAATGGTATGAAATGACACTCACATTCACATTCTCACATTCTTCACATTCACACACTCACACTGCAATCAAAATGAAAGATTTAAACACAAGCCATTGCCCTTGTTTTTGAGACACAAATGTACAACTCACTTCATGAGACTAAAGACAATAAACATGTTTTTGGAACTGAACAAAAAATAGTCCCCACTTGTATAGTAAAGAACAAAATGGTACAGGTCCCCAGTTAAATGGTGTGAAACGGCACACACATTCCTGCATGTATGTATACATTAGGACAGAAAAAGATGTGGTCACTGTGACAGAAATGTGTGACTTGTGAATGTTTGGTTGGTTTTGCTTTTGCAGTGATAGTGTTTCCTGTTCTGTCTCTGCAGAGACTACAATGCCTTTAGAGAGTATTCCATTGTTTGCAAGTAGAAATACTAGCACACCTGGCTTTGAATAGGATAAGCCCAAATTATCCAAATGAAAAATGAATGTTTTTTTTTATATATATATATATGAATTGTGTTATTCTTCATGCAAACACCAATACCACTGGCATCTCTGTGTTGGTTTTACAGAACAAAGTTCAAACAACATAAAAAGAATTCTCTAGTCTCTTCATGTAATAACAAACAAGTTCCCCCTTGAATAGGATGGACCGACATTCAAACTCCACCATGTGTAAATACAAGAAATAAGCTAAATTTATTCTAATATATCCACTATGTTTCATAATATTCCATTGAAATAAATCATCTCTACAAAATAATCTCACAATTATTTTTCAAACATGATTTTTTTTATTATATTTTTGTAACAAAATATAAAGGCTTTAGGGGAAATGGCTTAACCATTTTCAAGCTTGACACTGTATTTTTAATAAGGGCTACCAAGAGTGCAATGAGTTATTCATGAATATAGTAGAGTCCAACTTGGTCATAGGAATGATGTCGGCAATGAGTGCTAGATGCGTACTTCAGGTGGGATGGCAACTGCTACCTGCTATTTCAATGGCCATGTCATTGCAGATATGAAGACCTATTCAGTGTCAGTATATAAAGTAAGCACGGATTCACACAGGATCAGGCATTCCGGGAAAAAGCCCCACGTCACGCAAGCCTATCAGACACTAAGATCAGTCAAACATCCACAGCCTGAAATGTCTCTGAAAACTGAGACTATCCAGGTGGATTCAGAGACTAAACTCTGATAATCTACCTGTTTGTGTGTTCTCACTTTGTTTATTTCATGTACTAGCTTCTAAATCTGAGTCTGACTCGCAATTTGCAACAATAATGATGAAGTCTAGAATTTTTTTTTGAACATTTATTGTAAGATTCAAAATGTCTTAAATAAACAAGACATCATCAGGACTATTTCCCATTCCACAATTACATTTGTCTACAGTAAAAACAGAGATTTCAAATGTCATTTGCAGCATAATGCCATACATATCTCTTGGCTCTGAAGACAACTGTAGAAAAGCAAACATCATATAGGATAAGATACGCCTTTTTTTTGCAGTTGTGAAAAAAATCTAGTGTCAGCCTCACAAAACATGGTCTTTCAGACCCTGGGCAACATCATTTAAAAATAAAGAGTTGCCTATAGAGCTTAAATGAACATCATCAGCGGAGAAAGGATATACATGCTTAAAAGTAAATCAAAGACATACGTTTTAACCTAAAGAATTGATCTGTATTATTCCTATATTATCCAGATGTTGCACAATAACTTGCATTTATCTTTTCACATGACTATTTGTTAACAAGGTTAATTTGTCAGTTCCATCACTGTTAAAGCCTCAAAGGCTTATATTTTAGAGATGGGTCATGAAACACAACAAAGGATATTTTCAAATAGTAACAATTTGCTTGCTCTAAAATACACTAGCTACTACTCAGGTTAAACCCTGATTATCACTGATGAAAAAAATAAATAAATTAAAATACTGACAACATACCATCCAACATCTTGGAGTGTAAATTCTGTTGTTACTTGAACTTCTTGTTGTTTAGGATGAACAACATGAATCACAGACTTAACTTTTCTGTAAAAGAAATAAAAGAGAGTGCAAGCATGGTAAGCATTTTCATAGAATCACTTGGAGAATAACTGATGACTAAAAATCACATAATGTTTACACTTTAGGAAGTACAGATTTTTTAACTGGCTTTCTATGGGTGCAAATCTATGTAAAATTAATTTTTATTAAGGAAAAAAAAAGGTATTTGCCATTTGAAACTTACCTCATCTTGTAGAAGAAAGAACCTGTCTCAAAGATTCCAAGTGCAACAGTTCCAAAAGGCACCAAAGACACTTGTGAAGATTCTGAGGGGAGTCGAGAGTAACTTCAGTCCTGGCTAGCTATACATAAAGTGATCCTTCCTTTTGGATAAGGTATCTTTTGCTAACAGCTCCTCATACAGCTATGCAAATACTATCAAAAAGCTCCTCCCACAAAATAGAAGAAATGGGTTGGTGGACTACACTGGTGAGGACGACACTTGTAATGTGTCTTGTAAATTAGATCAGAGTAAATACCATTATGTAGTTTAGGAATTATTATTTGTAGTTATCCACTCTGATCTAATAAAATGGACATGTTCATTATCAGTCTTCAAGTGTGTCAAACATTTTTTTGGAGCTGAACAAATTAACAGTCCCCACTTGTATAGTAAAGAACAAAATGATGCAGGTCCCCAGTTAAATGGTGTGAAACGACACTCACATTCCTGCATCAAGAGGCAATAATCACCTGTAAGGTTAGAAGCAGCAGGAATGTCACAGAGAGGGTGTAGCTGTAATCCAAAGGACTGCAAACAAAATGGAAGATTTAAACACAAGCCATTGTTTTTGAGACGCAAATGTATAACTCTCTTCATGAGACTAAAGACAGTAAAGCTACAATGTGCAGCAATATCCCCTCACGTATGTCAACATGTCAGACGTGGTCCTTCAAGCTATTGGTGTGGAATAGGCACTTTGCTATGAATATTCAGCCAGGGTAAATCTGGCTTTGGATATGATAATTACAGTTTCCTTCAATTGAGCAACTTGTTTTTGTCTTTCTTCTATAACCTGAATAGTGAAGTTAATCTCCAGTAGTTACCTACACCTTTTAAGAATCAGTGTAACAAGATCCAGACCTGTTCTTCATATAGTATAAAATGACAATCATTAGATGCTCAGTTGTGTGGAAAAATGCTAAAATATCCATAAAGGTTTTGTAAAACCAGTATAGACTACTCTTTGAAGATTTAGTGCACCAATGCAAGCACTCCATGACTTTCTTCAAGACCTTCTGAAAAAATGCTATCAACTTACAGTGGATATAAAAAGTCTACACACCCCTGTTCAAATTCCAGGTTTTCATGATGTAAAAAAAATGACAGCAAGACATATAATTTCACAACTTTTTCCACCTTTAATCTGACCTATAACCTGTACAATGCAAGTGAAAAACAAACAGAAATCTTTCAAGGGGGTGAAGTAAAAATAAACAACTGAGATAATGTGGCTGCATAAGTGTACACACCCTTTTATAACTGGGGATGTGGCTGTGTTCAGATTTTACCAATTACATTCTAACTCATGTCAAAGCATCAGCACACACCTGTCGCCAATTAAAGTGCCTCTGATCAACCCCAAATAAAGTTCAGCTGTTCTAGTAGGCTTTTCCTCACATTTTTGTAGCCACATCTTCCAGCACAAGCCATGGTCCGCAGGGAGCTTCCAAAGCATCAGAGGGATCTCATTATTCAAAGATATCAGTCAGGTGAAGGTTACAAAAGAATTTCCAAAGAATTAAACATACCATGGAACACAGTGAAGACTGTCATCATCAAGTGGAGAAAATATGGCACAACAGTGACATTACCAAGAACAGGACGTCCGTCCAAAATTGATGATAAGACGAGAAGAAAACTAGTCAGGGAGGCTACCAAGAGGCCGACAGCAACACTGAAGGAGCTGCAGGAATTTCTGGCAAGTACTGGCTGTGTAGTACATGTGACAACAATCTCCCGTCTTCTTCATATGTCTGGGTTATGGGGTAGGGTGGCAAGATGGAAGCCTTATCTTACAAAGAAGAACATCCAAGCCCAGCTTCATTTTGCAAAAAGACATCTGAAATCTCCCAAACGCATGTGGGACAATGTGTTATGGTCTGATGAAACCAAGGTTGAACTTTTTGGACATAATTCCAAACGGTATGTTTGGTGCAAAAACAACACTGCACATCACCTAAATAACACCATACCTACAGTGAAGCATGGTGGTGGCAGCATCATGCTTTGGGGCTGTTTTTATTCAGCTGGAACTGGGGCCTTAGTCAGGGTGGAGGGAATTATGAACAGTTCCAAATACCAGTCAGTGTTGGCACAAAACCTTCGGCCTTCTGTTAGAAAGCTGAAGATGAAGAGGAACTTCATCTTTCAGCACGACAATGACCCAAAGCACACATCTAAAACAACAAAAGAATGGCTTCACCGGAATAAGATTGAGGCTTTGGAATGGCCCAGCCAGAGTCCAGACCTGAATCCCATCGAACATCTGTGGGGTGATCTGAAGAGGGCTGTGCACAGGAGATGCCCTTGCAATCTGTCAGATTTGGAGCGGTTTTGCAAAGAAGAGTGGGCAAATATTGCCACATCAAGATGTGCCACGCTGGTAGGCTCCTACCCAAAAAGACTGAGTGCTGTAATAAAAGCCAAAGGTGCTGCAACAAAGTATTAGTTTAAGGGTGTGCATATTTATGCAACCAGGTTATTTTAAGTTTTTTATTTTATATTTTTCCCCTTTAAAGGTTTCAGTTTGTTTTTCACTTGCATTGTACAGGTTATAGGTCAGATTAAAGGTGGAAAAAGTTGTGAAATTATATGTCTTGCTGTCATTTTTTTACATCACGAAAACCTGGCATTTGAACAGGGGTGTGTAGACTTTTTATATCCACTGTATATATTATACTATGAGTTATTTTGTTTATTTTCTGCAGCTCTCTAATTGAGAACAGATTCAGACAGAGATAATGTACTTTTTATCATGGAGAGCATGGTCATGAGTATCACTACTGTAGTATCATAGTATTACTATGAACATTCAGCCAGGGTAAATTACAGTTTCCTTCACTTGAACATCTTTGCAACTTTGCAACTTGCAAGCTTCAAGCCCATTGTGGCCTAATGACCATCGTCAGCACCTGGAAACCATCCCCCACTCTGCAGAGAGAGAGGCATGGACACAGTTTGTCATAGATTGCCTGGATCTGATTCACACCCCTCACCCACCCCAAGTCACTCACTTCTCAAAGACAACACTTTGAGTTACCTCAGAGCTGGGATCTGTGAAGCACATGGGGCCTGGTCATGTCACTACTTCAGTGTAGAGAACTTTTTTTTTTAATGTATAACTCTTTCAGAAAATAATTTAATAGAAGCAGCAATAAAGTAGTAGTAATATGTCAAGTATTCATAAAAATGGCTTTGAATAGTATAAGCCCAGGTTTGTGCAACTGAACCTTTTTGGAACTGATGTAGCCAGAATTATCCAAATGAAAATGAATGGTCCTAGACATGACGCAGATGCCCCCTAAGCATGCATGGTCATGAAAAGTATCACTGTAGTATAACATCATATTTGAGAAGACACATATATGTCCATTTCTGCTGAGTTTCAGCAGAAATGGGCATAAAGGTGGATTAAAACATGGCCATGACTAATTATAATTCTAACTCTTAGACAGTGCCAAAGTCATATTAGCTTGCAGTAACCTTTCCAGAACCAACCATATTTTTCATTAATTCATGGTGAGTAACAGTGTAACCTTAATGCATGTGTCGTCCACTTTATGCAAACTTTCAGATCCATTGTTATGATGCTGCACCTTCTGACAGTCTTGAAATATGTTTTCCTCCCAGTCTAAAACTCCATATCAGTCATTATGTGATGCAGTGTATACTAATAAAAAAACTTTATTTAATGTTCAATTTAAGTGTCTTTGTGGTCATGAGAAAATACAGATGTTAAGTAAAAACTGTAGTAGAGCCAGTATCTCATGATAAAGAAATGTGTATTCCTGGAGTTTTTGCAGACAAAGGAAGATCTTTTTGTCTTCTTTTGTCTTCTTCTGTCAAACTTTGGCATATAACAATTTGTTGACAATGATTAGATTTTCTGTCTTTTGCTATCCTAATGAATATTTCCAGGAGGAAGTGTGAGCATTGGTCCACATGGGCCCAGTATCATTCTCTTCAACAAAAAAGGGAGTCTGTGCAATCCTTTTTCTGTTACAATTCAAAGGTCAAAGCAACATTCTTCGTACACGCCTATTTTACAGGTATGCAGGCTATTGTCTTCATTATCTGAGAACATTTGCATTACTGTGCCAACAACAGTTAGCAAGAACCAATGAGGGTCCAGAAAGATCCAGGATTATACTGAGCTTTGTACAGAGGGTTTATACCAGTCTTTTCTGACTTTTGGAATTGTTCATCACTCGAACGAGGACAGCAAAGCCCGGAAGAGATTTATCTATGTTTTTTGAGATGAGACCCAGAAGAATTTGTCCTGAAAAGGAAGCCTTGCACTTCATTGCTTCTCAGAAAGATAAGGACACATTTCAGAAAAAACTAAATGTAAGGTTCTCTAGTAAATACTGTATGTATGTGCATTAAAGATCTCAGTTGAGTTGATAATGAATTAGGACACATCTATTACGACAGTCTGTACATAGTTATATCTATACATATTACATGTTGTCAGGTGCAGCCCAGAAATAGTTTAGACATAATTGACATTGTGGTAATTCTAATTTTTCTTAATTTTCTTGTCAGTTGAAAGCACCCTTTTTGAAGATTTGAAACATTGAAAAACTGTACCCTTAAAATAATTCTGTGGATGTGCCAAATCTTGTATGTATTTACAGGTTTCAGACATCAGTCTGATTGCACTGGAACCACCAGCAACTTGGACAATGAGAATACATATAAAGTAAGTATTTTCAAGTAGGTGTTGGGGCACGGTTTGATAACACTTGATATTTTCATAAAAGCAAATAACTGACCCTTCTCTATTTCAGACAACTGAGCAACAGATGTCCCTTTTCCTGGAAATGTCAGACGAAGAACAACAAGCAGAAGTAGCAGAAAGCAGTTATCCCCAACAACAAAAGAATGATCAGCCAGAGATTACTTGCAGTGACCTGATGGATTCCTCTTCTCCCACCAAAGAGAAACGGTCTGTGTATGTGATGGTAATTAGAATTTCAATTACATAAACAGAGTTGGTGAAACATGCCTATGATAAGCTAGTATCAAATTTCACAATTCTGTTATTATTTGCAAAGTAACTAACAAGCCATGCTATGTGTTTCATTACAGGCCATGGAGAAACAGGTTTAGGGGCAAAAATACTTTTAATTTGTAAGAACTTTTCATTTTACATTACAACATTTTGTTGCAGCTGAAGATGAGTTAATCTTGGATGCAGATAATGCCATTAGTCAAAAAGGTAAGACTTTCCACTACATGTACTTAATCAATCATAACAAAAAATCTGTCACTGATTATATTGCCATCTATGTGATTTCAGGAAACTCAGAGGAAGAAGAAGAAGAAGAAGAAGAAGAAGAAGAAGAAGAAGAAGAAGAAGAAGAAGATCCTGAGGAAGGGACTTCCACTTCCAGAAAGGCAACTGTGGACATAAAATCATTACTGCACTTCAGGCAAAAGGGTACGTGATTCCACTGACTCGAATATCGTCACCTTGATATTTATTGATAAGAATTGATGGCGGTGATTTTCATTGAACAATTTCTTCACTTAATGAATTTCTTCATGTATTTATAGGGAAATCCATGCACCCCAAGCGAGAGAAAAATAATTGAACACTATTTCAAAGACTTCCTGACGAAAATGAAGATTCCTGGAAAGGTTGATTGTCTAAGATGCTTGGATGAAAATCCTATTCTAAGGGACAATGGAAGATGCTGGAAAGCAGTGAAATATTTTGTGCATAACAAAATAACAAGTATCAAGAGGAATTTGTGCCAATAACTATGAAGACCAATAATACTGACAGCCAGAACTGTGAGAGCTCACATTATGGAGCATCAGTGTTATTCACCTGAATACTGGGAGATTGCATTGTGGGGTATCAGTGATATGTGCCTGAATGCTGGGAGCTCGCATTATGGAGCCTCAGTGTTAAGTGTCATAACATTGGTAATTCATGTAAACAGAGCATCAGTATAAAGGTCACAACACTGTGGTAACTCATGTAAATGAAGCATCAGTGTAAGGGTCACAACATTGGTAATTCATGTAAATGGAGCATCAGTGTTAGGGTTGCAACATTAGCACATCATGTAAACATAGCACTACTCTTTCATAACATTGAAGGAATTGATTATTTTCTCATTGATTTCTGTAACTACAACAGTTAGAAATAGTACTGACAGCCAGAATTCTGAGAGCTCACAGTTTGGAGCATCAGTGTTATTCACTTGAAAACCTGGATAACAGTGATATGTGCCTGAATTACTGGGAGCTTGCATTACAGAGCTTCAGTGTAAGGGTCATAGCACTAGTAATTCATGTTAATGGAGCATTTGTAATACATATAAATGTATCAGTCGTAACATTAGCAATTCATGTAAACATAGCACCACTGTGTCATAACATTGAAGCAATTTATTTCTATTTTTCTATTTTATTATTTCTATTTTATTTCATGTAATTGTTTTTGATATGTTTGAACTGTTTACTGCATGTAAAAGAACTCATCATATATAAGATTTTTTATGTGATAAACTCTGTTTATCATGTGATAAACTCTGGTTATCATGTGGAAAGTCATTTCTGTCGTTGGAGTACAGCAACACGAAGAGAGAAACCCTCAGTTTAGGAGTGTATGTGTGGGCTTAAATGTGTGGGTTTAAATAAACTTTTTCTAAAGTTAATTCAGCATTTTTGGACTGATTTCTATTTAGGGTTGAAAAGCCTTGATGTGTTTTTACAAAAGCATAGTAGCAAATTTGTAAATAATATATTTATAATCTAAAAAAAGCTAATAATATATAATATAATAATATATAAAGCTAATATTTTTTTTTTCATTTAGTTTCCAAAAGGATATCAATATAAAAGAAATATTAATTTCCCCTTTTTCATGCATGAGTTTGAATGTTGCTCCATGATGCACTTGTGTCATTATGAGCCATATAACAGGGGACCAATGTCATTCGGTACAGTGCAAGTGTGGACCTTTTTGAGAACCTTGGGGATACAATTACATAAATTGATTGAAACACTATTTTTTTAGGTCTAGTAAAAATCAGATGAACTTAAAATAACTAATCTTAACACTGTCTTGCAATCTTAACACTAATCTTAACACTCCATGATGCACTTGTGTCATTATGAGCCATATAACAGAGGACCAGTGTCATTTGGTACAGTGGGCTGTAGCGGGCTAGTCACCGGCCTGCTAACTCCCTGCCAGTTCCCGTCAGAGTCAGCTAGTCACCGGCCTCCCTACTGACTATAGCCGGCAAGCTAACTAGCCCACAGCTTCATACCCTCCAGCCATGTTTGGTGCTGGAGTTGGCAAGCTTCCTGCAGGTCTCCATTTAGGGGGACACAGCTGGCTTTCAAGACATCCCCCAAAGGAAGGAAGGGGGTCTGCAGACATTAGGCTGCGAACCAGACCAACTGTCACCCTCAGCTTCAGGTTCTCAGCTGCCAGCCCAAGCCTCAGCCTCAGCCCCAGGTTGCCAGCTGCCAGCCCAAGCTTCAGCCTCAGCCTGAGGTTCCCAGCTACCAGCCCAAACCTGAACCAGAGCCAGAGCCAGTGCCCAAGCTTGAGCCAGAGCCACAACCACAGCCAGAGCCAGAGCCCAAGCTTGAGCCAGAGCCAGACATGCAGCTGTAGCCACCCACCGAGCCAGAGCCAGAGCCGCAGCTGCAGCCACAGCTGCAGCAAGAGCCAGAGCCGCAGCTGCAGCCACAGCTGTAGCCAGAGCCAGAGCTTCAGCCAGAGCTGCAACCGCAGCCGCAGCTTGAGCCAGAGTCATAGCCAAAGTCACAGCCAAAGTCACAGCCACAACCATGGTCAGAGCCACAGCCAGCCAGCCGGTCTCCAGAGGGTCATTGCCTTTGCCACTGTTCTCTAGAGGGATATTGCCTTCGCCTTCGCCACTGTTCTCCAGAGGGGTATTGCCTTTGCCTTGGCCAACATCTTCCAGTAGGATATCGCCTTCGCCGACGTCTTCCAGAGGGATACCGCCACGGGACTCTCCTTTAACCGAGGGGCCTTCAGAGAGGTCTCCCCTTCGTTGACGGTCTGCCGAGGGATTCCGCCTTCGCTGGCCATCTGTCTGTCCTCTTGAGAGGTTCTGTTGCTGCCGGCCTCCCGCCCGCTCCATATCCATCCCCCTGAGTTGTTCAACCGTCGCTGGGCGTTGTTTTTTGGTTTGCTTTTTTTGTTGCTTCTATTGTCAAGTCTGCACTTTTGGGTTCACTCTTTTTTTCTGGATCAACCACAAATCGCAACAATCCTGAGGGGAACATGAATATGTGTCCCAAATTTCATGATAATCCATCCAATAATCTCAAGGCATATCCCTCAAAACCACAACAACAAAACAACATCTCAACAACATGGTGGCACCAGAGGGAAGGTCAGGGGATCACCAAAGTCATTAGGATACATTTTTTGGGGACCATTAATGTCCCTATAAAATTTTGTGGTAATCAATCTAACAGATCAAGGCTTCTCAAAGTCTGGACCTCAGTTCGCATCTGGACTGGACTGCACACACCTAATGTTACTCACCAGTGCAAAGGTCTAGTGTGTCCTGAGAGTGATGATTGATCAGCTTGCCAACCCCTGGCCAGTGGTATCAGTGGTACCAATATATCAATATGCAAACACTGGACACAAATATCCCACAGTGCAATGTGGCATTGATGACAACAACAATGGTTGAAGACATGACCACAATGAGCTAACCTTAACCATTAAATTTCACACAAGCTAGACGTTACATATTAAAAAATGTTTGAGTAACGTTCCATGCTTACCTTTTCCAGTAATTTCAGAGTGATTTAGCAATGAGACAAGGTGCTCACGAGATCAACAAGTTCATCTGTGACTTGCATTTCTTTTTATCTGTTGTCTTCTATCTGTTGTCTATCAAGGATGTATTATTTGATTGTCATTATAATTATGATTACACCTAGATAAGAGATTGATAAGTGCTGGGAGAGATGAAGTTGGTTGGTATGGGTTGCCACGGTGATGCAGCTCCATGGAGGCTCTTGGAAAACAACATGTGCATCTCTACTGCACTGACCAGTACATTTGAAGACACATACTACTATTTATTTACACAAAACTGTGTTGAATGAGATGTTAGTATGAAGTGCATAGTATATTTCGGACGTGTATTTCGGACGGGCCGATTAAGTCTGTAATTCATAGTTCACCTGCTCTATGGATTGTTATAGAGGATCACAAACCTCATCTATTAGATGAAAGAGGTGTCAATTTGGTTTTATTCATTGGAAAACTGCTAAACCTGACTGCCACCTTGACAGAGGTCTTTTCTAGTTCAGCATCTAGTTATCATTACGGATTTGCCATGTTTTCTAAGCGTCTGTTCACACCGTTGTAGACTCATCAAAATAAGAAAAGAAAAAAGAAAAAAAAGAAAAAAAATGAACAATAATAGTCTAATTAAGCCTAAATAAATTTAAACAGCCCCACAGAAACATTCCCACCCTTGGACAAATGCACTTGAGGACCCCTGCCATACCTTGTGTTATGAAAAGGTTACAAGACATTATGAAGTCTAATATGATCTATTTTGAAATACATTTTCTAATGATCAATAAATTGTAGGGATGTTGAATATACAGTGTAGCTGGAGATCATTTACAACAACCCTGTCCACAGATGAATGTGGTTTTAATGTGGCTTATTTCCCTGTGGTTGACATTATTGTCAAATGGACATTAAAAGCTGGAGAGAGTGTTGTGTTGTTGCTGCAGATTTCATACATGAACATTATACCAGAAAACTTGCTATTAGCTTGTAAATTGCAGATACAGAAAGTGTCTCCTTTATTATACAATTTCTCCAAATTGTGTAAATGTAGTTGTAAGAATATGTCTGTGTCAGAAATAAATATGGACTGTCTGAGTTTTGTTATCACCGATTGTTGCTGACCTATGACCCTGAATATAAGTCAGATGCAGACCTTTGAGTAAGAAGTTTGGAAGTCATTTGGATTCATCCTCTGGAGACCATGAATGTCCATGCAAAATGTCATTTCAATCCATATAATACCCTACTGAGCAGTTGTCTGGTCACACTTTTGCCTCTTTTTTCACAAATTTTCAAAGTTGAATGGGAATCAGTTTCAAAATTTAGAGGCCACAGTCAGTGTCACATGAGAACTTTTAGAGGACCTAATCAAAAGCTTTACAGCGGTGCTTCATTTGTAAGCATTCCTAGGGTGTCTTGTCAGGTGAAAAGTAGTCGAAAATGGGGCAGGTCTCTCAAAACTTTCTGACATTCCCTACCCTGTCTGTGGCTGTAAACTCCCAGCCCAATGGTTCCTACCAAAGTAAATCAGTAAATACAGCTCAATAATACTGTAGAAATGTTACTTTTTTATTAAAGGCTCAGTAATTTCCTAAAAGAGCTGGTCATTGTAGTTTGTACTTTATTTGCAAATTAATACACATTTGGTGCTCTAGTGAGGATTTGGGGCAGTTTGACTATGTACATGTATGTGGGATTGGGTTAATTACTTTTTGGACTACAATGGAAATCTATGGTACAGAGGAATAAGACATATGAGGCTTTGGATACACATGATAACAAAACATATACTTGTACATGAATCAAATCATTGTGGTTTTGGTGTTTTCATGGGATTTAGTAAAAGTAAGAATAACTTAAAATATTACCAGACAAAACCTTAAGTGACATCACTTCATCTATACTTTGTGTGTTATGCGAATAAGCATTCAAACATAATAAACTAAAATGGTGAAAAGTGGTAAACCTTATACCTGCTAAATGTCAGCATATTAGTATCATCACTGTGAGCATACTGACATGCTGACATTGTAGCATTTAGCTCAAAGCACGACTGTGCAGCAAAAGCGCATCCTCAAAGAGCCCCTTGCATGGCTGTAGACCCATTTCTTTGAAATGTAGTTCACTTTAACTTTATCTGTTATTTACTATAAGCTCCTCCTGCATTGTTTCTTGCATATCCATCATACTATGTACTATACGTGCAATAAATATCATACCTTTATTCTTTTATCTTTCATGTTCATGTGCAGTCTAGTTCATACTAGTGTTGTCTAGTCATGCAGCAGTCACTGACTGAGGAGATCCAGAACTTCTCTCAGAGGCCACTGCAGAAGCAGTGTACCCATGTGACAGCACTCAGTGGCCGTTGCATCATTGAGACCAGGAAGGGTTCTATGATCACTGTGGTTGAAGACCCCAACCCCCCAGAGAGGATGCTGGGATATGTCCCTGACACTTCCTGGGACCTGCAGGTTGGCACTGTCATGCCCTACCTGCTTGTGGGTGAGTAAGTGTGACATATAATAACAACACAAAGTCTACCTTCAGTCATTGTTGATTAAATTAGTATTAAAAAGGTGAAGAAACAGTCAAATTTGGAGGAAGGGGTGGATGAGGAGACAGAACACTGCACCATGTTTCTGTTTCAGACAGGTTATTTAGATATTATTTCTTCAACTTACACCTACGATATCCAAGGTCTAGTTCCATTAAAATGGTTCAGACTGGACTGCACTCATTGCAGTTAGTTATCATATATAAATCAAAGCTATAATCATTGCGACTAACCATAGGAAACAATCCCAAATTTGAGTCCATCATTTTACTAACTAGCTAACCAACTGACTAAATTAGTATACATATAAGAATGTTAAAATATATCAATAACAAATATTCAATTTGTGACTCAAAACCCTTTTTAGTTGGTGGCTCTTTCATAATAATCTGTCAACATCTTGTTTTTGACAGTTGGACCTTCATGTCAAGCTTTTCCTCATTAGGGCACCGGTGTTAATCATCTTGTTGGAGAAGAACCGTACGGCTTTTATGTTATGGTCTTTTAACTGTTGGAGCAGCAACAACAACAACAACAATGACAACAACAAAAAAGCTTGTAGCTGTCTGTTAAAACTGGATGACATTTTTCTGAAAAGTGTAGATTTTGTATATCACCTCTACAGGATCTGTTAGACAGATTTCTTGGCAAAGGCACTTGATGAAAATCATGAGAATGATGAAAACCAAAAAAAAAAAAAAAGTAATATACTGTAAGACCTAGGATCTAGCTAAAGCTAATTTTTAGCTTAAATATAGCCTCCTGAGTGTGTAAATTGTAAAGCATCAGCTGGGTGTTCCAGTGTGTACTGGTTAAAGAGAATTTAATATAAGCCACAATGACGAGCCACCTAGTTAGGGGGTAAAGTTAATAAGACAGCCTTAGGTCTGTAACATTCTCTGGGATTGTTTACTTTGAATATCAATGTGGCCAAATGTATAGCAGGGCCAATGTCGTTAACCTGGATTCATGTTGATTTTATCCGACGACATGGCGATGATAAAATAATTATTTTCTCACCGCAGCACAGCAGCTTGAGAATGATTGCTGATTAGCATCTTTATAGTATTTATGGAATGAGATTAAATAACTGTTTCATACCCATTCAGTTGTGTGACAACAGAAAACAGAAAAAATATGTACATGAAGCTTATAATGTGAAGTTAAGTGCATTAAAACACTGTGATGGTGACCAGAAAGAGCAAGAGGAGAATGAATGGAGTCACTGTCATTTGGCAGGGTAGCATTGCAGTTTAATTAGTAGTAAGAAGACAACTTTCTGTCATCTCTAACATTTTCTGTGGTCGTGCATTTTAAATATGACGACGTACAGATGTTGTTTTATTAACCTGTATTTAGTCATCCTGTCCCACTCCATGCCAGATGTTCAGTGTTATATAGTTGTTTACCAACTGAAAAGAGGTCATAGATTTAACAATTTTCATGTTGTTCAGGTGTTTCACTGTAGACTAGGGTTGCCACCTTTCAGAAATGAAAATAAGGAACGCCCACCACAGCTCCTCGGGGCCATGACCACCACGGCCTGACTCCCGTGGGGTGGGGCGCCTGCAGCAGTGGTATGTTTTATATTGTGCCACTGTTTTTAGTAAATGGGTGATCAAGAAAGCAATTAGTCATACTTAAAGCTTGAAATGCTTTAATACCAGTGAACATATTCTTTATTGTGCAACATTGTTGCATATAAAGTGTTGTTAATTAGGCTACATAAAGCCGTAATTACATGCATCCCTATTTAACATACAATGAGGAAAATATATAACAAAGTGCCATATGCACACAATTTAGTTATTGCACAATCAATTAACCTAGTTAATGAGATAGGTCAGATGAGGTCATCCAAACAGTTAAATCACACATAATAATAAAAGAATTCATGAAATGATCATGGAACACTGTATTCCTCAAAAATATAAACCTTTTGGCATAGATTACACAGAAAGCTCTACAAACATTTTTAGTCTAGGAATTTAAAAAATACATGTTTTCTCTTAACAATATTTACTTATTAACTGTTAATCCATTAGTATAATTTGTTTTTTAAATGTCCATTTACACTGGCTAATACTGCTGTATATTAAATAAATGATCATTCATTCGACTTTAAAAACTCAACATCCTAAACAATCAATCAAACCACAAAAGTCTAATAGTAATCATCTCCACTGACCCCGTCCAGCCAAGGATGTGCCTCTTTCCACTCACGTCTGTACTTTTGCAAGCGTTTTCGCTTTTGAGGACGTGGTGGAGTATCGGGTGTAGTGGACATTTAAATAAAAAAGGCGCGGGTGTTGTGAGCAGCACCATTGTGTGATGTCTGTCTGGACTGAAACTGCTGATGTTTGTGTTGTACACTGATTGTAACAGATATACATACATACATGCATACATACAAAGCTCCCACATATACCTGATCAGTACATTTTTTTCCTTTTCTTTTTTTTTAAGGCCTGGAAAAGTTAGCTTTAAAATTCCAGGTCATTCCAGCGTCTTACACTACCCTGTTAAGTTGGCAACTGGGGCTGGGAAGCTAAATAAAATAAAATTAAATAAATAAATAAAAGAGGGGCATAGTTGCTCTCTTTACGTTGACATCGCTTGGCTCTGGTGCTAGCGGATATGGCTGCGACGCTGGATTATGCTCCATCACGTAATGAGGCGTCTACGTATATTATGTCTATGGGCACAGACACACGACCGTCATTATTACAGATTATATCAATCAATTTATTATTAATTTAGTAATAAAACAATAAATCATTTAGTCTAGAAAGTCTATAAAATGTCTCAACGGCAAATGTCTAAAATGATTCTTTGAACTGCTCATTCATAACACCAGTAAAACAATGACCGAAAACAGAGAAATCAGCAAATACTCGTATTTGAGAAGCTAAAACCAGTGTTTTGGTGTCTTTCCTGGAGAGATTATTGAAACCATCAATCACTTGCCAAAACTGGCCTTTAGCAATTGACAAATTAATTTATTGACAAATTGTTCCAGTTCTATTGTTAACAGAACAACTGCAGAATATGTATCATCTTCAACCATCCTGTAAGTGAAACATATCACCACACCATAACATGACACCACACACACACACACACACACACACACACACACACACACACACACACACACACACACACACACACACACACACACACACACACACACACACACATATTTTGTGTTTTTATCACTTGTGGGGACATTACATAGACTTACATTTATTTCCTGGAGCCTTACCGTAACCCTAACCCTAACCATAACCACTATTTGCCTGTTCCTAACCCTGTACCTAACCTAACCTTACCTAACCCGTAACCCTATCCTCAGTCTTCACCCTAAAATTTAATGATTTACATTAAGGAGACCTGCATTTTGTCCCCATAAGGCAGGTGAGTCCCCACAATTTGACTGTGTAAACAGATTTTTGTCCCCACAACATGATAAATACCTGGGGGGTATTCCAGAAAGCAAGTTATGTGAAAACCCGGAGTAAATTAAGCCTGAGATGAGGGAAACTCTGAGTTTCCCGTTCCATAAAGAGAGGGAACTGAAACTCTGAGTCAGTCACCATGGTAACAGACTCTGTGAACATAACCTGCTTGCTGGCAGGTTTACTTTAAGAAACCCTGAGCTTCTACCTGTCTCCTCCCACATGAAGAAAGCTGTTAGACATGGATTGCCCGTTCATTCCCAATCCGATTGATATCGAAGCACAACTCGAAATGCTTTACATCACGACAGAATCTCCTGACCCAGATTAGATGTCCTGTTATTTCCAGAGGAATATATTTGTCAGACAGTATAATCTATCTTGATAGTATTCTCCGGCCATACATCACCAACCTCACATACCGCAGATGTGCGCTCACATCACAGCAAATTCTATGCATAGCGCTACTTTTTTTTGCAAGCGGTAGTTTTTTGTATGACATTGGGGATGCAGAGCACTTTGGAAAGGCAACAGTGTGTAGAGCTGTGAGGAAAGTGACCCTCACACTGAAACGCCTGTTACCAATGATGGTAGTTTTTTTATCCAGACACAAACCTCTTAGAAACATTAAAGAGGAATTCCACAGGATTGCAGGTGACTGATGTAGAAATCATATGTTCTATTATTTTAAATTATTTTAAATTACATACCCCAACCCCAATGATATACATTCTGCTGCGACCTCGGAGTGGGTTCAGTAGCTTAATTAGCTGTCATTTTGCAGGGCTTCCAAATGTGATAGGATGCATAGATGGGACACCAATTCCTATTACTGCGCCTGTAGAAAATGAAGGGGACTATGTGAACAAAAAATCCTTTCACAGCATCAATGTCCAGGTTTTTGACCTACCATCTTAAAAATGATGTACGTACATGAATATGTATACATGACAATACACTGTAACTCATGTCATTCTCTGCACTGTGAAGATCATATGTGATGCAGCCGACATCATTACAAATGTAGAAGCCAAGTGGCCCGGCTCTGTACATGACTCCCGGATCTACTGGGAGTGTAGTCTGAGCAACAGATTTGCACGTGCAAGGAAGCTAAAACTCTGTACAAATGTTCTTTGTCTCCCTTTTTAATGTACTCAAATGTGTCCTCTATAATTACAGGAGTGCTTGATGGCTATAGGGGATCGAAGCTATCCATGCCAGCCCACTCTGTTGACCCCTTACCCTGACCCTGAGCCGGGGTCCCAACAGCGTTTTAAAGCGGCCCACTGCAGGATTGGAGCCCGGGTTGAGATGGCCATAGGCATACTCAAATCCTGGTTCCAGTGCCTGCGTAAGCTCAGGGTCACCCCAGAGAGGGCATGTGACATCACTGTGGCATGTGTAGTTCTCCATAATATTGCAACTATTAGAGGAGAGCAACACCCTGCTGTACCAATTAATGACCCTGAGGATGACCATCCCATCCACCCTGCAGGCATGCAGGATGGAAGGGCTGTGAGGGACCTAATCAGCAGAAATTACTTTTGATTAAAACAGTAAAATAGAGACAAATTCACATGTGGTTTGGTCTTCTTTATTCCCTAAAAGTACAAAAGCAGCAGTTAGGATTTGTATTTCACCTGTGAAGTGCACCCATCTCAACTGGAGTCCCAGTAATAGAATTTAAAGCTCTGTTTTTCTAATCTGGCGATCCAGATAGACCATTTTTTCACTTTCACTTTTCTCTATACTCTTCATGAGGTAAACTCCTTCACTGGTAACTGGGAAACATATGGACAGCATTTAAATCCTACAGTTCTACATACAGATTTAATTCAATTCAATTCAATTTTATTTGTATAGCGCCAAATCACAACAAAAGTTGTCTCAGGAAACTTTCCATACAGAGCTGGTACAGGCTGAGCTCTTTTATCTACAGAGACCCAATAATTCCCTCATGAGCAAGCACTTGGCGACAGTGGCGAGGAAAAACTTCCTTTTAACAGGCAGAAACCTCAGACAGAACCAGGCTCCTGGTGGGCGGCCATCTGCCTCGACCGGTTGGGTTAGAGAGGGAGAGTGAGACAGACAGAGAGAGACAGACAGACAGACATGCAGTCACAGTAACAGTGACAGTGGATGTAATAACAGTAGTAGCAGTTGCAGTGGATGTCAGGCAGGGCCAAGGCAGGAGACACAGCTGCAATCCACAATCCAGATTCAGCCACTGTCCATGGGAACCTGCGAGACGACAAAGCACAGAGACTCCGGGGAAGGAGCTAAGTTAGTAACACGCCATGGTAGGACATGAAAGCGTGCGGATGGAGAGGGAGAGAAAGACAGAGGAGCTCGGTGTATCTTTGGAGGTCCCCCGACAGTCTAATCCTATAGCAGCATAATCAGGGGCTGGTCCAGGACAAGCCTGAGCCAGACCTAAATATAAGCTTTATCAAAAAGGAAAGTTTTAAGCCTACTCTTAAATGTAGAGACAGTGTCTGCCTCCCGGACATAGACTGGAAGATGGTTCCACAGGAGAGGAGCTTGATAGCTAAATGCTCTGACTCCTGTTCTGCTTTTTGAGACTTTAGGAACCATAAGTAGACCTGCATACTAGGAACGCAGTGTTCGAGTGGGGCAATAAGGTACTATGAGCTCTTTAAGATAAGAAGGTGCCTGGCCATTTATGGCTTTGTAAGTAAGGAGGAGAATTTTAAATTCTATTCTAAACTTTACAGGGAGCCAGTGCAGAGCGGCTAGTATTGGAGAAATATGATCTCTCTTCCTGGTTTTTGTCAGAACACGTGCTGCAGCTTTCTGGAGCAACTGGAGAATATTCAGCAACGAATTTGGGCAGCCTAATAATAAGGAATTGCAATAATCCAGCCTGGAAGTTACGAATGCATGGACTAGTTTTTCTGCATCATTTTGAGACAAAATATGCCTGATTTTTGCAATATTACGTAGGTGAAAAAAGGCAGTCCTTGAAATTTGAAAGTGAAAGGACATGTCCTGGTCAAAGATGACTCCCAGATTCTTTACAGTGGTGCTGGAGGCCAGCACAATGCCATCCATAACTGCTATGTCATCAGAAAGTGACTTAACATGGTATTGACAGAAAATCTCACTGTGTCAAGGTGCGCTGTGGAAGTTGATGGACCTTCCTCCTGGTGATGCCCAGCCATGTTCTGTTGAAGGACAAGAATGTGCTAGCTGTTTGTCCATTATCTATGCTCATCACTTCAGTGTACATGTCAAACTCCAAATTCCACTCAAGAATGTAAAGGAATGTGAATGGGTAGACCACTGCCAGCAGCTATACATAATATTAAGACACACTTCAGTAGGCCTCTTTGAATTGATCCCTGTGGCAGCAGACAGCGTTTCATCATCATCATCCTCCTGTGATGAAGGAAAAGATACAGTTTCAGAATACTCTGAACTACCATCTGAGGCAAGATCTGAGTATGGATACTTACAGCTGCAGGGTGTTCAATTGTTTCAGTAGTAGGAGGATGAACGAGGCAGATGACACCATCCACAACTGTTGGGGGGAATGGAGATTTTCTATATAAGAAGTTTTATATATAATATACGTTTTATTTTTTAAAAAGACACAAGTATATACTTGCATCTGATGTAAGCACTTGTGCCCTGGGGGGTGACAGGCTCAGATGAGCTTCCCCCGGGGATGCCTTCAGTCACCGGTCACGGTTTTGGCTGAGGGCCAGCTCCTCAGCCTCTGTCAGAGGTGGCCCTCCAGCCGTTTTTTGGGCCTCTGCCTTCTTTCTGTTGGCTGAACAGAACTCAAATGTTAATCTTTTTTTAATTTAGTATTTTATTGAGTGTTCGTGGACACATCGTAACATTTTAAATGACTTCAATACGTATAAAAGAAAAATGTGTAAACATTGTATCAAGTGTGAATCTACAAAGTGGGATATTAAGTGAGATGACGTGTTAAAACAACATTTTGTTGTCTCAGGTAGCAATTTTTCTCCCATGCCGTTCTCTCTCCTTCGCTGCTGCAGTGGTGATACATTTACGCCAAACTATGTGCTCATACTCCACATAGGCCTGCAATAAGACCTCCAAATCCATCAAGGTAAAATAACTTTTTTTTTTTTTTTTCAGTTGTCATGGTGACTCGTGGTATCAGGGCTCCATTGATGATGGCTTTTTAAAGTGGTTGTGCATGTGCACAACTTAAGCTTAACATACTCAGAGTTGATTGAACTAAGTCAGATCAGCTGTTCTGGAACCGGATACTCAGAGTTGACTCAAAGTCAACTCAGAGTTCAGGGATAGACTCAGAGAGAACCTCCTACCTGGAATACCCCCCTGGTCTCACACACACACACACACACACACACACACACACACACACACACACACACACACACACACACACACACACACACACACACACACACACACACACACAGAGCAAATCATTTGGTAGTCATTAGGGGTGTATGATTACAGGAAATGCTTGTGTTCATTATGTGTTTCTCTGTGTGTGGCATGTGGTAATTCCAGCCCTGATAATCAAATTGATGCTTTTACTATGAAATGCAGGATCAAATTACCCAACAGGCCATCTGGCTGGACATGACATAGTTCATGACTGCAGTACAGATAGACAGAGTAGTATACCACAGTTTGCAGCATTATACGACAATGTACAGCTCAGGTTTTGTGAAAATCTTCCTAAAATTTCCTTGAATATTCAGACGTGCCTTGAATTAATTCTGGGGTTTGGGGTCATTACTTGCTCCCATTTTCTTTTTGTTTTTTTCTTTTTCTTTTGGGTCCTCTAAAGTCAAATATTCAGGCCAAAATCCAAACATTCAATGAAAGCTTTTTTTGTTTGCATTTGGTGAAAATTAAAAAAAAAAAAAAAAAAAAATGGCCAAACTTGAATGTGGTAACACTCAATGGAAGACAGTGACATTTTAAGAGACACCCTTGTTTCCTGTCCTGCCAGCAGCCAGATGAAAAGGTTCATACCGGCTCTGCCTGATAACTGGACACAGTGGTGGTGTGAAGCTTTGTTTGTGAGACACCATGGCACAAGCCTCTGCATGACGATGATTCCTCCAACTGTTTTATTATTGACGTTACCTGTGAAGTCTCTCCGGGGCTGGTGGCGTTGCCCTGCATGGTTGCGTCTGGGGCATGCGCATGGGCAGTTGGAGGAATCGGCGATTGATTACTTTCTCCTGCGACAACTTCCGGGCACTGAGCTGTCACTCAAAACTCACTAGCCAATGGCTACGCACCCCTGAAAAAGCCTGCCCACGTGAGAGGTTTGTGTCAGAATCGCAAACAAAAACTCAGGGAGCGCAAACGAGAGAGCTGGCAGCGTGACTGCAAAGCTGACGGTGAGAGCAAAAGTCTGAACAATGAGAAAGAAAAAGAGGATATGACAAAAAGTAAAAGACCAATAGTTTACTCAATTGCACAAATAATTTGTTTGCAAGTTACATGTTTTACTTTTGAGATGACATATTTTTTGCTTCAGTGAGTTTTATTCTCTCTCAAATTTTTATTTTTGTTTGACATTGAAGAAGTGGAAAAAGCCCTATTTACGTGATTTCTCCCCGGGTCTTGAATCTACCATGTAATCCTATCTTCATTGGCTATACATGTGTCAGTCATCCCTAGGAATGGGCTGCAGTCGGCTCAGGCGTTACATTTCGTTTGCATCAATCCAATCACAAGAATCCAAGCTTTCCAACGATGTGTCCTGTTAGTACGTTCCTCAGTTAATAGTGGTGGACATCAGATTCTATGGTCATTTTACACTTAAACGTGAATTTTTAACAGGTTAAAATGTTGGCTCTTGTTTCAGGTCTCCACACCACAGGTTAACCCACAGGCACCTCCAGCTGTGTCCTCAGGCACTGCCACCTTTGCTACCACTGTCTTATCGGCTCCGCCAGTTGAGTCCTTTTTTTATCGTTTCAAGTGCTAGCAGTAAAATTGTTTGGTGGGATAGGAGGGGTGCTTTTATAGTCCAGTAGTGGGGAATAGAGCAGCAGAGTAGGGGGGAAAAGCTGGGGTGGATTTCCTCCTGTTCACTGAGGGTGAAGTGACGTGTTAGCGTGAGTTTCCATTGGGTCTGCAGTGTAGTCTGCCGTGATTGCGGTGCACAGTTCAATCCTCACTGAGTGAGATTTTAGTTTTAAATGCATGGTGTGATCTTCTGAGGTGATGCGCCAGTGAATCTAGCCCTGAGGCCCAGTACTGCCCTGTTGTGTCCGCCTCCCCCTTGGACTTCCGTTTTGAATAGTTAATAAAGATGAACTAATATTTTTTTTTCTACAATCTGTGGTGTGAGTGTCATTTATCAGCCTCTTACTAGGTCAAACCAGCCCACTACTTTTGTTTAAAAAAAAAAAGAAACAGCTGTACAACAGAACTTATTACAGTATTTTAGAGCTAAAGTTATTGTTCTGCTGTGGTCCATCTTGATGTATCTCCTTCCATCATATACATCATGTTGTGGTTTAGTTGTGTGACTATATTAGACCTCCCTTGTCATTCCCAGCGTGTCCCATGTTGGCTCTTAATGTCTCTGTAATGTAATGAATAGTCAGGGTTGGGAGGGTTAAAATGTATTCCGATACAATTACTAATTGTCTGTTAAAAAATGTAGTCCGTAACCTAATCTAAGCGTCACAGTATTAAAGTAATGTAACTCCATTGCTTTGCTTTTGTATTACCTCCAAACCAAATATGCAAATGATGACTTTCTAAGATAATAATCAAGTAATGGAGAAATCAAAAATGTAACAAGTAATCCTTGACAATGTAACTATAATCTAATTACACATTTTTCAAATGCAATCTGGGCTGATTATAGGTACTTTTTTTGTAATCTGATTATGTTATCCAAATTACATGTAATTATTTGCTACTCAGCCCTGTGTATAGTGAAGGCAAGGGATTTGACAGTCCAGTCAACATAGGACATAAGTTGGAAATGAGAACAGGTTGATTCAGTTCAGTTCAATTCAGGATGTCTGTTTTTTCCTGTTTGGTATAATGACCATACTGTAATATCCAAAGAGGACATTGAGGGTTTGCTGCTGCTAGGAACAATGTTTTCTGAAGTGGCTTCAGTCCTGCAGATCTCCAGACCTACATTATACAAGCTGATGCAGGAATACAAGATGAGGTGCACAAAATTCTGTACCATTTCTGATGAGGAATTGGATGCAACCATAAGAGAGATAAAAGCAGAATATCCTCATTTAGGGGAAGTTATGCTTAATGGACATTTGCATGCCAGAAACATTGTGGTGCAGAGACATCGTCTCAGAGACTCTGTAAAAAGGGTTGATGGTGCTGGTGTTGCGTCCAGGAGTACAACAACAATACAAAGACGAGTATACACTGTGCCTTGTCCTTACTATATATAGATTGATGGCAATCACAAACTAATTAGATGGAAATTAGTTGTACATAGTGCAGTAGATAGTTACAGCAGAATGCTGGCATTCCTCCAGTGTGTCAGCAACAACAGGGCTGAGACTGTCATGGATCTCTTTAGTACAGCCATCAGTGAACTTGGCCGGCCGATTCATATCAGAACTGACCATGGAGGGGAAAATGTCCAGATTTGGGAGGACATGAGAGCGCGCAGAGGTGAAAATTCTGTGTTGACTGTAAGTTCTGTACATAATCAACGAATCGAACGATTCCATTGGGACTTGAACAGAAACTGTTGTGAGCTAGAGTCAATGGAGACCTTGGATGTTGACAATGAATCAGATTTATTTTGTCTTCATTTTGTGCACATTCTGAAGATCAATTGCACATTAGGCGAGTTTAAAGCTGCATTTAACAATCATTCAATTGTAGCAGAACTGGCCTCTAACTGACCTTCTCTTACCCTTTCTGCCTTCCTTCAGGAGAAATGGAGTTGTAAAGCATCCCAATTTTCAAGAGCTATTGACCATTTGAACTGTTTACAGGGAAGGTGTTAATTTCAGAGACAAGATGTCTGGCCAAGAGACATCTCCTCCACATTTTCTTTTCGGGGGAGCCAGAGACACAGACACCTCAACATCATAGGTTGCCTTCTCCTCACTTTGTTTCTCATGGCAACTCTAATTCTGTCTTGATAGCCCATGAGAGATCGGGATAAATAAAACTGTCCGAATGAAAGGTGCCAGGCTCCAGAAGAACCTCCAAAAATCAGATAACGCTGATGGGTTGTAAATTAGACATTCCTGAAGCAAACTGTGCTGTATGTTTGTGTGCTTTTTCCTAATAATGATTATCGTTTAATGTTGTCATCCAATCATAGAAATTGCCTAACACATGTTGTGAACAATGTTGAAATGTCACTGAAAATCGTCCATTCAAAATATATGTGATTGACCATAGTGAGAAGCAGATGAGCCCCTCGTATGAATCATTAATTAATTCCAGCTCTATGGGGCGAGATTACATCGCGCTCCACAAACCATCCTACGTGAGCGATGGCCTGCCCATTAGACATGCCCTGGAGCGAGATTTAAATGTCTGCAGCCGCAGCAAGAACTCAGTGCGCATTACTCAGTTATGTTATGTTTTAGTCTTTGTTAAGTTTGTTACGTTACGTTTTAGTTTTGTCTGTTACTTCTTAGTTGTCTAAGTTTTTCCGTCTTCGAGCTACTCAAAAGCCATATCGAGTAGCGTGATTTATTTTTCAGAAGACGTGTTTCTATAGTTTTGCCATAAACTTTCATTTTTCTGAGCCACATGTTTTGTTTTAGTGTCAGTAAATTTTAGTCAAATAATAATAATTTTGTAGACCCTTTGCGACCGGCCATCGAAGAGACTATCAATTTTGTTGTTATCAGTCTAAAATAATCCTTCACGGACTCAACTGAACTAAAACCTTGCAGTCAGCTGTTGATCCTTGGTCTTGGTTAACAACCATCTGGAGCCGTCCCTTATCTGTAACCAACACCGTAGAACCCAGTTCGAGAGACATCACTGTCCAACATCAGCTCTTCACCTTGGTGTGCCTGGGCCTTCCACTGGACCACCGAGCAGATCGAGCCACGGACGAGCACCTGGGCATCTTCGAGTTAGTTCGGAGCAGAACTTGCCGGGATGTCATCAACCAAGTAGGCATGCTCAGCGGGTTTGAATAAGAGTTGTTCCATGAGGTTACGATACTGTCAATTTATCCAAATTCTCTTAACTATTCGTTTAATCACTTAACTTTACGTTCGTGTCCCTATTATCCCCTTTCAACTACTTCTCACAATCGGCAAACTTGTTTTGCCATAAGTTCCTTTTGTGTTATGTCATATCACCTCATATCTTCTGTCGTACTATTCATGATACATTATTCATTACCCATAATTGTGCTTAATAAATGAGATTTTGATTTAAGTCCTGGTTAGACGGTGTCCTTTTGAGCTGAATATATACGATCCCTGTATCCAGAGTTTACACTTCAGATTATCAGACTGGTTTTCCGTTAGTTCATTCGTTAGTATTTTATCAGCGTTATAGCAGTTAATTTCTGCAGTCCTTCTTAGCTGAGGAAAGTGGTGCCCCGATAGTTTATCAACAAATGCAACATCAAATTAAGTCAATTCCCCTACACAGTTTCCTCTGAAGGAAACAGAACCCCACTTCAGCTATTCACACTAGACAGACATCTTCTGTTACTAAACTATCCTGAAGCTGCAACTGAGGGAAGAACAGTGGACTCAGTCTCAACACCTCATGCACTTTACTCATTTTGCCCACTTAACCAGCAGGAGTTGCAAGAATTGGCTATTGCAATAAACCCTCTTAAAATGATGGTAACAAGGGAAAAACATTATATCGCAGAGTACAGGAATTCGTATACCACAAAATTGTAAATGTCTAACTGTAACTCTTGAGCCCAGTAATGGTGTAGATTTAACAAATGCTGTCCTGTAAATACTATCAGAATACACTGGCTACACTGCACTGAAAATGGTGCCATTCATGAGAGCCACCAGAAAATGGTAATCAAATTCATCATCATCATCTGCCAGATTCTTTCTGTTAACAAAGATCTTGAGCTCATTTGAGCATGTGTGAGCAACTGGAATGTGTTTTGTGTCATCATGAACGAATGTCAGTTTTGGACTCGGATGAAATCCAATTGCAGGAACTCTGCTGCCTCCCGTTGCAAAGGCTAGGATGTGTCCAGGATTCAGTGTCAGGATAAATGCCTGCTCTTCCTCAGTGAGGGTCCTGGCATGAAGACGTTCATCAACTTCTTTCTCTTTAAGGGTGAAAAAGATAGAAAACACAGGAAATATAGACATTACAAATATATTTACAAAACCAAGTTATCTCTCCATATTTTCAAAGTATATCTGTCACAGATTATAAAAATGTAAAAATGAAACACCAAAGTAGGGTTTAGATTTTGTACTACCTTGTTATTTTCAAGTGCTTTTGTCATTTCAAGTGTTAATTGAAAAGAAAAATGTGAAATGATTGTAACGGTGTTATGCTCGGTGCAGAAAAACAGGACTCAGATGCAGAGAGCCGGAATAACAGTTTATTTGAACCCAGAGAGCAAAATAATAATCAGCCCGATGGCGATAGTCTGAACGGAGGTAGTAGTCTCAGCTGGAGGACCCTTGACAGCTTCTGATAAGAAGAACAAAAAACACTGTTAACAGGAGAGCACTCAGGCAAAAAGAACAACAGGCGCTGGAGGGAAAACTCGACAGACACCGGGATAAGTCTCTTGTCTCCTAGGAGATGCTGGAGCGGGACAGGGCCAGTCAGCTCTGGAAACACAAAAACTCCTCTTGGGGAAAAGACTCTCAGTCAACCAAAAAACAACAAGTGCTGGAGGAACTCAACAGACACGAGAAAGAAACCGAAATCTCCGTCAGGGAAAATGCTCTCAGACAGAAACAAAAACTCACTGGAAGAACGACAGCACAGCATCCGGGCGAAAGAACTGCAGGGCACGTGGCAGGAGCCGAGAGATCTGCTCTGTGGCGAGACACGAATGCAAGAACAAAGGATCATCTGGCACCAGAGTATGGGAGAAGCATGCTTAAGAAGGCGGACCCTAATGAGGGAGATTAGAGACAGGTGTGTTGGATCGCCGCTCACTGCGGAGGAGATCAGCTTCGCCCCGCCACGCTCCAGCCCTGGACACACAGAGGAAAAAAAAAAGGAAAACAAACATGAAACAACAAAACATGGTCAGGAACCACAGCCATAACAAACTGTCTTCAACATAGGTAGGAAAATGTTAAAAAAAAGGCCTAACAAGCACTTAACAACACATGCATATTGTAGCACTTACAACTGTAGTAGGGTAGTGCACAAGTTTTACACTGACATAGACAGCCATATCCTCTACTACACACTCTAATGACTTGAATGTAGCATCTGCCCTGTGGACAGTTTTCCAGATGTTTTAACACAGGTATGTCCAGGCGCTCATCTGGGCAGAGTACTAGGGTTGCCACCCGTCCCGTAAAATACGGAATCATCCTTTAATTGACAATTAAATGTTGCGTCCCGTATTGAACCAATCCTTGTTCCGTTTTTTCATAAATGTCCAATACACATGTCTGTCGCACACACATCAACACTAAATCTAACAATAATGAACAAAATAAAACACAGGAAATACTAAGGCCAGCAAAATTGTCGTGGCGGGATCTACGCAGGACCCCCCTATAGCATATGGCAAGCCGTTCCTGTCAGAAATACGCCACATTCAGTCATGCTTCAACTGCATTATGGCGTAAAAAACGCTGTTTTTTCAGACTTTACGCCGTTTTTTACGCCGTAATGCGCAAAAAGAACGCCGCTTTTTACGCCATAATGAAGTCCTCTGAGAGCGCGCGTAAAAGACGCCATTTTGTGCATCACAAAATGCGTAAAATATGGCGTTTTCCTAGTATGATAATAATCTCCACCCATCTTTTCTCTCAGCCACTCAACTTGAAGTGTCTGCGCCCAATCACTGATCAAGACAAGTAGACCAAATCTGTTGAGCACAGATCTCCGTTGTGGCAAAGTTTGTCCTAACTTACCTTGTAGTTACTCATAGGTAAATATTTTGGATGATAGGCAGGAATATATCCCATAAATTAACTTCATCATTATTTTAAATTCCTCTTCCATGCATCGTTTATTTCTTTTTGTGGTTAATGCTTCTGTGTCATTGTTGATTCTGACTGCTGTAGCCACTGAGGAATGAAGCAAGGAAGTGATTTTTTAAACACAGATAGGTGAAGCATTACCAGAGGCCTGTACCATAAAGCTTGATTAACCTAGCCGGGCTTCCTCTTACTTATCGGGCTTCACTTAACGAGACATCCGCCTTCCGGATTTTCGGTACGATAAAGCCGGCTATCAACTCACTAATTCAATTCAGGCTTGTCCAATCTAGATCTGTGCGCGCTCACATAAAAAGGGCGGAGTTTGCTGCATGCGACCAATCGCAAACATGGAAAAATCAGCCCGAGCCGCATATTTCACTACGGAGGAGCAAACAATAATAATTAATAAATACGAGGAATACAAATCAATAATCCAGGCAAAAAGCAACACAGTTGCAGCTGCCAAACGGCGCAAGGATTGCTGGCAAAAAATCGCCGACTGTGTCAATGCGTAAGTTAGTGCCATTATAATATTACTTCCCCACTATGACTGCACTTGTATATCTGACTACAGTAACATTTGTGTGTTCCATAAATGTATGTGTGTATGAAATTTTTCGTTATGGCATGTGATTGTAGCCTTATTATTTCAGATGCAACCTGAGTGGAGCAAAGAGAACATGGGAGCAAATCAAACATAAGTATAAAAATATATTTCAAAGTGGTCAGTACGCTTACTATATCTGATACATGTAGCATATGTATATGTAGGCCTACATGTTGGAGGCTATATAGCTATATATAGGGGGGGGGGCTCCCACTCAGCCTTACGCACCTGCAGAGGAACTGGCCCTCTCCAACAATGAGGGTCGACCCTTGTTGGAGGGTATGGGGGGGGGGGGGGGGGGGGTGACATCAGACCCCGGTGGAAGTGGCAGCTCCCGCAGCACCTTATTTGTTCAGGGTACGTCTCAGTGACTCAATGTTAAAACACTGGGTTGTTTATAGAACACAATTATCCAATACTTTTTACTGTGGGAGTGTAACATGTATTTTCTCAACAGTTGATAGTGAGACTCATACTCTCACGCTGCTGCCCCCACCCACATAAACACTGTCGCATGCAGAGGTAATAGTGAAGTCAACCTGTCATATACATTTACACGTGTCATCTGTGATCTGATCATAGATTTGGGGGGGTTGTACTCAGGTGGAGGCCATGGATGAGGAGGAGACACTGTCTGCAGGCTCAGAAGGACCATTGCTGGTACACTGTAGTCCATAATTAACAGTTATATGTCATTCACCCTGTTTTAACATAGATCCAGTGTGGACACTTGGCAGTTGCTGATGTATCTTTCATGTCTCACTAATGGTGGTGGTCTGCACATGGGACTAACTGGTGTCCTCAATGCTCGCTATCTTAAAATGAATTAGCTGCTATGATGTATATTTCACAGGAAGAGGGAAATCCTCCAGACCCCGAGCCTGTGGCCTCCACCTCCAGACAGTCCAGCAGGAGACAGTCGCAAGATGTAATTAACTTCAATTTAATGGGGATAGTCAGTGTGACATTGGCATTATTTTAAAGCCAGCCATTAAAAGCAGGAATGCTTATATGGTGAAGCAACTGTAAAATGTATTTAATTTGTTTCAGGTCGGAGCTGACAGTGTGAGAATGCTGTACAAAAGAAAACTGGAACTAGACATTGCCGCAAAGACACTGGATATTGAATATAAAGAACTGAAAATGAAAAAACTCAAACTTGAGGTGGAAAAATTACAACACGAGAAGAAGGTAATTCAGTGATTTATTTTCAGGCAAATTAAACAGTTAACATCAGGGGAATTTCCCAGTTTGGGATCAATACATTAAATCTATCTATCTATCTATCTATCTATCTATCTATCTATCTATCTATCTATCTATCTATCTATCTATCTATCTATCTATCTATCTATCTATCTATCTATCAGTGATGTAATGTTTTTCAGACAGGCAACACTGAGACTCAAAACGTGCTGTTCTGTTTCAGGAGCAGGAGAAAAATTAAAACTGTGAAAAAGAAATTAAAAAAAATTCCATGTTTGCTTTTTTCATTAAACTAAAAAAAAATTCAGTTATGGCCTCTCTCACAGCCCTGCCTGAAGGGAAATCAACAGTGATGGGGTCCACCACATCCGGGGGTGGGGGGTCACTTAGTGGGGTCCTCTCCTTCCTCATTGTGGCGATATTGTGCAGAACCACACATGCAGAAATGATCCTGCATGCCCGGTCTGGGGCCACCCTCAGGCCACGGAGGCATGAAAACCGTGCCTTGATGACCCCAAAGGTCATCTCTATCCTGACCCTGGTTTTGGCATGGGCCACATTGAACCTCATTTGTGGCCGTGCACCGGGATCAGGATAGGGGGTCAGGAGATAAGGCAGGCAGGCATAGCCTCTGTCTCCAAGGAGTACTCCACTGAACTGCCCTAAAGATAAAAAGAAATTGCTTTGATAATTGTGGAAAAAATGCTTAAGGATATCATCAAAATCTATAGCCACCAATGTAAATTTTTCATACCCTACTCCAGCTTTTGGCACAGCAAAGACTCCCTGAATATGCAGGAGTCGTGGACAGACCCCGGCCACTTTGCCACCAAACTGGTGACCATCATTTGATGGTCACATGTCATCTGCAGAAGCATTGGGGATAAACTGTAGTGAGTGTTGCTGCAATGTGTATTTAAAAAGGACTCAAACATAGCAAGCCTACTACTGAAAAAAGTATTGTGTGGGTATTTTTATACATTTGGACAGTTTAATTTAAAATGACTGACATAACATAATATTGTAAGATGAATTCTACCTGAATGTTGAGACTGTGAAAGGACTTCCTATTCACAAAGTCGGCCTCATTCTCACCCAGATGGGCAGAGATGGGGATGTGGGTGCAGTCAATGGCACCCAGCACCCTGGGGAACCCTGTGAAAGGAATGTGCTGCATTTAATATACAACGGCAAACATCCCAGGGCTTAGTCTACATTATGCAAATTACACATCAACCTTTCTTACCTGCGATGTCATAAAAGCCCTCTTTGATGCATTGCGTGGGCAGGTGGCCGGGAAACACCACGAATGCATCGACAAGCTCAGTCAGGGCCCCCGCGACTTTATGAATAGCTCTACATACTGTGTTTTTCCCGAGGTTTTCGGCATCGCCAACAGAATACATAAAAGTACCTGAATGAATCAATAAATCCATGATTTACTTAAACAAATAATTGATTTATGGCATTTTATCTGTGGCTTGCTTGTAACCCATCCAACGAGGGATTTAAAGACATCATAATAATTACAAACATCACTAAGAAATATATTACCTGTGGCAAAAAACCTCAGTGGAATGCACACTGTCTGCGGGACTGTCAGCGCGTGGTTGCGGTGCGTTACATTACTGATGTAAGGCTCCAGCAGCTGACAGATGTATTGTAACCCCTCTCCCGAAAACCTGTACCTTTCGTACAGTGATTGTTCAGACAATTCGAACGGATTACAGCGATCTCTAAATATTCTCTCGCGCCTGAGTGCTCTTCGCACAAGCTGTGCACCAAGATCCACCGGGTTCTCATAAAACGGACAGGCCATTTTCCAAGAGAACTGATTGGTCAGTAGGTGGGGCTTTTATACCTGCTGAGCTCTTATCCTGAACTTATCCTGCTCCGGAGCAGGTTAGGTGTTCAGCATAGGTTACCACGGCAACGTAGCCCGATAGAAAGTAAGCCACCTTTATGGTACCGAAAAGCCAGGGTTAAGCCTGAAGTTATCTCGCTAAGCCGTAATCCAGCTTTATGGTACAGGCCTCAGAAGGCTTACCAGACCAAAAAAAAAAAAAAAAGTATATGTACCCAAAATATATGTCTATACATCCTAACAATGCATAGAAGGGGAGTTTAAATAACGTCAAAACATCGACAGAAATGAGAGGAAAAATTGAAAGTACACACAGGTTCCTGCCATCTTGTTTACTAACACAGGGCTGCAAAGTCAGTGGGTTTCTATCCAAACAAATACATCACAATATAGCAAGGTGGTGCATGACAGAATTGTAAAATAAATAAATAAACAGCAAAAGGTCCAAGTAAACAATGCCACTCGCTGGATTCGAACCTGCAAGCTAAAAGAACACTGATTACAGAGTAGGAGTGTAAATGACTCCTATAAAAGGTCTGTTGATCAGTTCATTAGTTTTTGTAAGCCTTTGTTTTGTTAGTGTTAAAATACCGTTCCCTCCATGCTTTTTTTTTTTTTTTTTTTTTTTTTTGAAGGTGTATTTTAATGTTATGAGGTCTTATTTTGGCGCCTTTCCGGCGGCACAGGAAGTGTACAGCTAAGAAGCGTCACTTGACATGAGGGAGACGTATCCATAAAGTACGAAAATTCATACGGGAAGAGGAAAAACGGATTACACGGTGTTGCTGTCCAATGCAAAGGAGATGTATAAAAATTACAAGCGCCTAGCTGGAATAGGAACAAGCTCTTACAGTGTTTCGTGAAGAAAGGAGTGAAGGACAGAAAAGTAAATTTGTGTTCAAAACATGGATGACGGCTGAACATAAATAAATGCTTTGTGAAACATCAGTACGCCTCACCATTGTCTGCTTGGGTTTGCTACAAGGAGCTCTAACCACTGCACCACTTCCTTGCTTCATTCCTTAGTGGCTACACCAGTCAGAATCAACAACGACACAAGCATTAACCACAAAAAGAAATAAATAAACGATGCATGGAAGATTTAAAGTAATGATGAAGTTAATTTATGGGATACATTCCTGCCTATCATCACGTATTTTACGCGCGTTGTGATGCACAAAATGGCATCTTTTACACGCGTTCTCGGAGGACTTCATTACAGCGTAAAAAGTGGCGTTCTTTTTGCGTATTACGGTGTAAAAAATGGCATAAAATATGAAAAAACAGCGTTTTTTACGCCGTAATGCAGTTGAAGCACGACTAAATGTGGCGTATTTCTGACAGGAACGGCTTGCCATTGTAACCCCTCTTTTTTGATCTACGTTGATGGATTGAAGGAATCACGCGGCGACTTATTGGTCAGGTTCACAGCATTTACTTCTCCACACACACAGCTGCCAAACAAACACAGAAATTTGGTTGTTGGTGGTGGAAAACATACAGCACAGCTCCAGCCCTGTCGTTGAGATCATCAGCAAAGAAAGGGGCTTACAACTCCTTTAGAGTGTGATCGTATATGTCACACCGTGGTGAGGTATTGTCTTGTCTTGGGTTTTTTTGTCTCGTCATTTCCTGTTTTATTTTGAAAAGTAACTCTTCTCTCGTTTCAGGTCACTTGCCCTTCCTCATGTCTCCAGTCTGATTGTCTTCCCGATTACCTGATTGTTTCCACCTGTTTCCCTTTTCCCTCATGTGTTCAAATAGTCTGCGTTTCCCTTTGTCTTGTGCCAGTGTGTTTCGTCCCTGCATGATCACGCCAGCATTCCTTGCCACAACCACAGGTTTTCCTTCGAAGTTCTTGTTGTCTTCCTCTGATTAAGAGTGATTTTTGTTGTACCTTTGATAGACCAGATTAGTTTTCTTGTTTATTCTGATTTAGGTCTTTCCTCATTTTAGAGTGATTTTTTTGTTGTAGTTCTTATTGTTTTGTTTATCCTGTTTGCTCCTCTATTTGGAGTGATTTTCTGTTCTTTGTTATTTTACGCTAGTTTGTATAGTTATTCCTCCCATTGGAGTGATTTTCTGTTCTTTGTTATAGACTCAAGTTCGTTTAGATATTCATCTCTTTGGAGTGATTTCTGTTTGTAATTTTTGCATAGCCTGTATTTGGTTTCTTGTTTATTTGTAATGTTTCATAGCCGTGTGATTTCCACTAGGGAAGATCATGCGTCAGGAAATTTCATAGCCACTTTGTTTTCCCACTCTGCCCAGAGGTTTGTTCAGACTTCGTTAATAAAAGCTGAACTTGTGAACAAGTCTCTGCATCTGAGTCCTGCTTTGAGCCATAGCCTGACAGTATAGTCTTGTTGAAACAATAAAAATACATTTGCGTTGCAAAATAAAAGTCCACTAATACAAATGTGCAGTCTTCCTTTCCATGTAACATCTCATTTTATCACCTAACCTGCTATGAACCTGTTTTCATTTTTTTTTTATATGCAAAATATTTTACTTTTCTATGCAAAGGCTCTACAACGTCCAAAACAATTAGCAAATTACAAAATTCCTTTGAACAAAAAAAGTATAACCATACCTGCCAAACAAACACAGAAATGTGGTTGGTGGTTGTGGAAAACATACAGCACAGCTCCAGCCCCTACACATTGCGATAAGAATACAGTTCACACAACGAAGCAGACGCTGTACTTAAATTAGCTGCGCAGTTCATCCGTAAACACAGTGCATGAGACGGCTAGCTGCTAACACTTAGCAAGCAAACTTCACTTAACAGAACATTTTAAACACAAAATGACAATCCTGCAACAGTCACAAGACGTGGTAAGGCCACTTAGGTCACTTCATATGTATTCTCATTAATGTGAAGTTACTTTTATAGCTTAGTATTTGGAACAAATCACGGAGCTATTTTTAGAACGTAACGTCGTTGAGCTTGGATCTCTATAATTACCACCACCGCCACATGAGGGCGCTGTTTTCAAACAAATAAGGAGAGCCTTGCATATATACAGATATAGGATATATGTATCTACTATATCTATTTCCTTAACAAATAAAATAACAAAATAACTTAATAGAAAATTAAAGGAACAGGGAGTGAACATATTAATGAATTTTGGCAAACTTCAATAATCTATAATAACCCTGTTACACCATACCCCCCCGCCCGCGCTCCGGTCGTGTGTCTGTGCCTCGCTACCTGCGTGTGTTGCTGTCACGGTTGCCTAGAGACGGACACCACATACCGGTGCTGCTCACAACACCTGCGCCTTTTAAAAATGTCCACCACACCCGATACTCCACCACGTCCTCAAAAGCGAAAACGCTTGCAAAAGTACAGACGTGAGTGGGAAGAGGCACATCCTTGGCTGGACAGCATCAGTGGAGATGATTACAAGGCAAATTATAAAATATGTTGGCGAGTGTTTTCAGTGATGCATGGTGGGCTGACTGACATCAGACAGCGTGCATCAGGAGAGCAACACTGCAGGCACTTAAGAACGCAGAAGACCCAAGCGTCAGTGTCACAGTTCTTCATACCCCAATCATCTCCTGAGACTGATACGGTATGGGACATTATGTCATGACTGATTCAATTTCCTATCTGGTTGTGCTTTTGCCAGAATATGTCAGTGCATGGGCATAGCCTATTTTAGTAGACTATTGTGGTTTGATTGATTGTTTAGGATGTTGAGTTTTTAAAGTCGAATGAATGATCATTTAGTTAATATACAGTACTATTAGCCAATATAAATAGCCATTTAAAGAACAAATCATACTAATGGATTAAGGGTTAATAAATGAATAAATAAATAAATTTAAGAGAAAACGTTTATTTTTTATATGCATTTCCTAGATTAAAAATATTTGTAGAGCTTTCTGTGTATTCTATGTCAAAATGTTTATATTTCTGAGGAATACAGTGTTCAGTGATCATTACATAAATTTTTATATTAGTGTGGTTTAAGTGTTTGGATGACCTGACTTCCTTTCAAGTCATACAACAGGCAGCAAACAAATACTGTTCAATTTAATGAACAACAAACAACAAAAACAGTGGCACAAAATAAAACATACCACTGCTGCGGGTGCCCCACCCCACGGGAGTCGGGCCCGTGGTGGTCATGGCCCCGAGGAGCTGTGGCGGGCGTCCCTTATTTTCATTTCTGAAAGGTGGCAACCCTACAGAGTACCATTATCTTGTCCAAGCATACAGAGAAACTCCTCTGTTGAAAACACTTTTTCAGCCTTTTTCCTGCTTGCTATTGTTCTGAGCTCTCATAAAAGGACGGAATGCAAATAAAACAGCAAAATATCACTTCGGACTGCTCAGCAGAGTCCTCTGTGAGCGCTCTGCTCATTCATGAGATGGAGTGGTGAAACTAACTGCGTGGTTATCCCGGTCAATAGCTCAGCGACCTGCCCAAATTCACCATGGAAACACCAATGACGATCCAGAAGGAAGTAACCCCAGAGATAGGTTATTGCGTGAAGAGCGCTCCCTCCACTCTAGATACCACCTCCTCTTTATGTAAACAACCAGGACCTTTGTGATTGATCTCAAACTAAGACTAAGAGTCATAGGAGCAGACATTAGCAGCGTTCTTTTTCGAGCTGGAATATAACTTTTGACCACAAAACAGCAAAGGTAAGACATACTTTATGATTTAGCAAAGTTTTTTTTCTGCCACTCTTTGGCTGCTAGCTCGCCAAGTTTTCGCCGCACAGTGGAGGCAGACATCTTCGTGATCATCAGACTCTCTGCTTTCATATCATACTGGGCTTTTGTGGTTTGTGTGAGGTGGTGAAATGAGGAGATGCAGTGCCTTTGACGTGCGTTATTTTCGTTTTTTCGTTACATGTGTATATAATTTTATGGGGTATGAATTATGTTTCGTTTGGGTGGCAATGCTTGGTCGAGGCTTTTAGCTGAGTTGCTCCCCGTCATTCTGGTTTGCTTAGCGTGAGCATTGACCGTCTGAACTGCGCAAAGTGATTTTTAATTAGTCACGGTAATACCGTATACCCCGGGAAAATGTGGGGAAGTTTTGACGGTATCAGAATTTGGATACTGCTCAACTCTATAGTCAAGGCAGTGATATGAACATGATTTATATTCAATTAACATGGCTTAGTTTTGACAATCTGATCTGAGTTTGGTGAGCCGGCTCTCTCTTGAACCGAGAGAGAGCGGGGCACCTGAATCTGATTCTATACTCTTTGTGTCCGTGAAGACGGGAACACAAGCCTGTGGAAGTACAAGTAACAACAACTGGAGGGTCAACAAAGGTCCACCAGATGAAGCATTTTACATCACCTGGAGGAGTTTTACCCACCTTTAAGCAGGGGTCTATGCAGGCAACATGGAGGGAAGTTTACTATCTTTCATTTACATATGTAGGTCACTGTGTGACCAGGTGACGTGCTGACGTGCTGAGGTAAGCATATCGTCTCACTTCCTGTTTCTGGTTGCTGCCTCAGGAGTAGCGTGCGTTTGTCGCTCTTGTTCCTCTGAGTGTAATTTGCTCTGTGTTTTGTGACAGCAGCCTTTTATCCGCGCTCTAAAGTAACATTAGTTCTGCTCAAGCACCCATAAGTCTGTTTATTTAGCGACCGTCAATTTTATTTGTTTACGCGCTTGTCTGCTCTGCTAGCTACATCAGCTTAGCCTAGCAGCTAGCGATGGCTTCTCTCTGTCCCTCTCCAGCTCTCTCCTGCTTGGTGTGTCACATGTTTAGCTACTCCTCTGCCTCCTTTAGTGATACTGGTACGTGTAATAAATATGGTTTATTTGGTGAGTTGGAGGCGAGGCTCAGTGAATTGGAAGCTCGGCTCCGCACCATGGAAACCAAACCATTAGCTGTAGTTAGCCAGGCCCCCGTAGCCGGTGCGGACCGACCAAGTGCAGCTCCGGCTAGCCATCCCTCGACAGCTCCCGAGCAGCCGGGAAATCAGGGAGGCTGGGTGACTGTTCGAAGGAAGCACAGTCCAAAGCTGAAGCCCATGGGTCACCACCAACCGCTTCATGTTTCTAACAGGTTCTCCCCATTCGGCGACACACCCGCTGAGAAACCAAGTATTTTATGATTATTGGCAGCTCCATTTTGAGAAACGTGAAGTTAGCGACACCAGCGACCATAGTCAAATGCCTGCCGGGGGCCAGAGCAGGCGACGTCGAATCAAATTTGAAACTGCTGGCTAAGGATAAGCGTAAATACAGTAAGATTGTTATTCACGTCGGCGGAAATGACACCCGGTTATGCCAATTGGAGGTCACTAAAATTAATGTGGAATCGGTGTGTACATATGCTAAAATGATGTCGGACTCGGACTTTTCTCTGGACCCCTGCCAAATCTGACCAGTGATGACATGTTTAGCCGCATGTCATCATTCAATAGCTGGCTGTCGAGCTGGTGTCCAGCAAATGGTGTGGGCTTCATTGATAATTGGCAGACTTTCTGGGGAAGACCTGGTCTGATTAGGAGAGACGGCATCCATCCCACTTTGGAGGGAGCAGCTCTCATCTCTAGATATTTGACCGATTTTATTTATGCATCTAACCCCTGACAACTCAGAGTTGAGACCAGGAGGCAGAACTGCAGTCCTAAATACTTCTCTGCGCCTCCATTAGAACAGTTACCCACCCAACACTCCATAGAAAATGTGTCTGCCCCCCGACCACGTAAACTAAGTAAACCAAAAGTACAGAGAAGAGGAGTTAAACATAAAAATCTAATTAAAAATAAAACCACTGCAATAGTACAACAAAATAGGAGAATCAAATGTGGACTCCTTACATCAGATCTCTGTCCTCTAAAACTGTTCTAGTAAATGAGTTAATATCAGACCATAATATTGATTTATTTTGTCTGACTGAAACCTGGC